>NC_136911.1:21501244-21663744 GCF_949606895.1 Notothenia rossii | reverse complement strand
TGAAATTCTCTAATGTTTCCTCTCCCTATTTCCTTTCCCCAGCTCTCTGGCGTCTGTCTCTCATGTGATCTTACATCCACTGAACACAGATTCCAGAGCAGTAAAATGTTTGGCAGAGCTTCTGATTCCTCCCTCGACTTCGGGTCCACTCTCGATGTTGACATCATATGTAGAAAATTCTCACCCGTTGCAGGAACACATGGAAAGTATATCGTGGCTGCAGGGAGACATGGGATGTGGAATGATAAGACTGGATTCCCTTCATCTTTCTCTGTGAATACGGGCCTAAGTCAATTTTTCTCCCAGCGTGAGACTTTCTCCAGCCCAAGTTCTGAGTAAATCCAATCAGCTGTCCGCAGGATTGAGATGTAGTGTGTCACTGATGACAGAGTTCGCTGAACGGGGATGTGCAGTCCAGCATTTTTAATAACACCCAACACTGTAAGCTCCTCCTTAAGCAGTAATTATCATTATAAAGGAATTAAGACTTAATGTACATTCATAAACCAGTGAGTAGTACATACTTTTAGTCACAGTTTACATCATGTGCTCCCCTAGGCCAAAACTGACACACATTGGGAGGGAATTGTAACTCTTAAGAGGCCCTATTCTGCAGTTTGGGGGGGTTTCTTTCCTGTAGTGTGTTATATAGGTTTGTGTGCATGTAAATGGTCTGCAGAGGCTAAAATCCCAAAGTCCCCCCCTGTCTGAAACACCTCCATTGGGGCGGGACATCTCTAAGCGGTTGACCAATCACTCAGAGCCGGCAAGCTAACCAATCAGAGCAGACTGGGCTCTGGTTTCAGACAGAGGGGGAAAAAGAGGTGCTGCAGCACAGGCAGTATGAGAACAATAAAGAGCTTTTTGAACATTAAAGCATGGAGACATGTAGAGACACTACATACTGATATACACCTGAACATCAGCAGGAGAGGACTCTTTAAAGTAGAGACACTACATACTGATATACACCTGAACATCAGCAGGAGAGGACTCTTTAAAGTAGAGACACTACATACTGATATACAGCTGAACATCAGCAGGAGAGGACTCTTTAAAGTAGAGACACTACATACTGATATACACCTGAACATCAGCAGGAGAGGACTCTTTAAAGTAGAGACACTACATACTGATATACACCTGAACATCAGCAGGATAGGACTCTTTAAAGTAGAGACACTACATACTGATATACAGCTGAACATCAGCAGGAGAGGACTCTTTAAAGTAGAGACACTACATACTGATATACAGCTGAACATCAGCAGGAGAGGACTCTTTAAAGTAGAGACACTACATACTGATATACACCTGAACATCAGCAGGAGAGGACTCTTAAAAGTAGAGACACTACATACTGATATACACCTGAACATCAGCAGGAGAGGACTCTTTAAAGTAGAGACACTACATACTGATATACACCTGAACATCAGCAGGAGAGGACTCTTTAAAGTAGAGACACTACATACTGATATACACCTGAACATCAGCAGGATAGGACTCTTTAAAGTAGAGACACTACATACTGATATACACCTGAACATCAGCAGGAGAGGACTCTTTAAAGTAGACACACTACATACTGATATACACCGGAACATCAGCAGGAGAGGACTCTTTAAAATAGAGACACTACACCTGAACATCAGCAGGAGAGGACTCTTTAAAGTAGAGACACTACATACTGATATACACCTGAACATCAGCAGGAGAGGACTCTTTAAAGTAGAGACACTACATACTGATATACACCTGAACATCAGCAGGAGAGGACTCTTTAAAGTAGAGACACTACATACTGATATACACCTGAACATCAGCAGGAGAGGACTCTTTAAAGTAGACACACTACATACTGATATACACCGGAACATCAGCAGGAGAGGACTCTTTAAAATAGAGACACTACACCTGAACATCAGCAGGAGAGGACTCTTTAAAGTAGAGACACTACATACTGATATACACCTGAACATCAGCAGGAGAGGACTCTTTAAAGTAGAGACACTACATACTGATATACCCCTGAACATCAGCAGGAGAGGACTCTTTAAAGTAGAGACACTACATACTGATATACCCCTGAACATCAGCAGGAGAGGACTCTTTAAAGTAGAGACACTACATACTGATATACACCTGAACATCAGCAGGAGAGGACTCTTTAAAGTAGAGACACTACATACTGATATACACCTGAACATCAGCAGGAGAGGACTCTTTAAAGTAGAGACACTACATACTAATATGACCCTAAATATGAGCAGGAGAGGACCCTTTAATTGAGTTCAATACTCAAATACATCTTTCTGATTTACAACATTTCCCCAAAGTTGTCCGAGACATTGATTCTTTTTTTACAACCTCTCTATCAAAAGTGTGTATATTTATGGGCCCTCCGTCATGTTTTGTGTGCGTGGCGACAGAATTAAGCTCTGAGTTTAGCCGTGGCATTGCTCGAGTGTTTTGGCGTAGCATAAAAATCTTCCGGCCGCCAGCTGCGAGCTCCCAAATCATGCTTCTCCCAAATGTGCATTAGGAGTTTTGACAGTTGGACTACAGCGTGCTATTCTACGCCCAACAGTGTTCCAGGAAGTCAAGAACAGCAGATATACTAAGCCCCGCCCCCCTCTGCCACCCCATCTCCACCCCTCTTGTCTCTTTTTTTGATTGGCTTGATTCCACGCTCATTAGCATGTGCCATTATCTACGGGAACTTCCAGGGGAAATGTTTGCCGTTCCAATTAATATAATATACAACATGACTTTCAAGTTTCTGGAAGAGCTTCAGCTTTTTGTCAAGGTCCTCAGTCACATGTGAGGCATGTCGATTCTTTCAAGGGCATCTGTTCCAAGTTGGCTCAGAACAGACAAGCCGGCGAAGAGGGAGAGGGTGGGGGGTGGGGGGGGGAATGATCCACCTAGAATTTGTTGAATCAAATCCTTGCACCTGGATATAATTGTCCTGCTGCTGTGCTGGGAGTTGCCTCTGCCACAAAGAGAGCAAATTAGTGGCTCGAAAATGGCGACCTGTCAAGACACGCAGCCTCACCTGGTATCATATTTTACCAAGACAGAACGCTCTCCTCGCATTGCTGCTTAATGATTATTTTGTTTACGGGCTTTTGGATAAATACACCACTCTGAATTGCTGAGATGATGAGCATGGAATTTGCAAACAATGCAGCCGTGTGTAACAGCTCCTCAAAGTACTAAATGGATCATTTAAATGGAGACTAAATCAAATGGTTTTGTTTAGTGTTTAAACCCCTTTGTATGCTTTGATGCACGTGTGCTTATAAAAGGAAATATCAAATGTACTCGGTATCGAAACAATGCTTATCTTTGTAGTTCAACAAAGGATTTACATACATATATTATCATCGAATAAATGAACACGCAGGAGTGTTACGAATAAATGAACACGCAGGAGTGTTATCTATCAGGCTCTTGGGTGCAGCCGAACTTGAATCACTTCTCGTGTAAGTCTTTTCATCTGGATTCTTCCTAATCTATACTTTAAACACGGTAAGCCGTTGTATGTGCGAACTCACTTATGTGCGGCTGCTTTGGGTCTGGAGTCCCGCCGTCTGTGTGAGGGGAATGGAATTACATCTTCTTAACTAAATAATGCAGTTTACAGAGATGGCAAGGATAAAGAATTACAACCGTGGGGGGTCTGGACAATAACTAGGAGCATTGATGAATCTGGTGGACGAGCCAGACCTCAGCATTCCTCTAAGGAAAATTAATAGAATAGCCTTAATTATTATTCCTTCATAAATCCCAGTGAAGTTTATAGTGTTCATTTTCAGCCGTGACAAATTAGTATTGTGTTACATTGCGAGGTATCATTCGTTTTTTTTATTTCATTTTTAATTGTGGCCAGTGATGAAAACACTATCATTTATCACAAGTTCCACATAAAATGACCACGTTGCACTTTTTATCCCATAATGAACGCTTTTAAGGAGGCCCTACTCTGCTTTTTGGGATGCTCCCTTTACTGTCCTGTTCTATACGTTTTAGTGCATGTAAATGGTCTGCAGTGGTTAGAATCACCGTGTTCCAGATGATCATATATGGAAAGATTTCATATTCGGTCTCTGTGAATGTTCCTGGTTGTGTTATTTTGGCTTGGACCTGGCAGGGTGTTAAATACATGTGGTTGCAGTATGGTTATGTGTATAACGGTTGCTGGGTAAAGACATATAAGCAGTCTGGAGCTCTGTGGCCGGAGAGGAAGGAAGGAAATATTTTTTGGAGCTCAGCGAGTTTGCATTACTTTAGCAGATATTCACATTTGTTGGACTGAAAGCAAAGACGACTTCACTCTCCAACTATTTTTACAACTGTACAGTCAAAATTCACGATGCAATTATGGTTCAAGCCAGTACAACAACTTCACCTCATTTGACTTTGAGGCCTGCCTTTTTAGTTTTAAAACAGAGGGTTAGGGTTAGGGTTAGGTTAGGGTTAGGATTAGTGGGTTAGGGGGTTAGGGTTATTTATTATTGAACCATAAAATAAGTGTTCCCAGTAATGCACGGTAAATATGCATCCAGTTGTCTCATTCACGCTCGATAAAGGAGGTTTTTGGGAGAGAGCAACGGCTAAATCTGGAGCAATCCATCATGGCTTCTTCCTCTCTGCACCTGCATGGTGAGGGACTTCCTCTGGGACCGTGCACACTGCGGTGTGAAGTCCAACAGTTGTATCACCTGGCAGGTGTGCCCCAAAACTTTCTCCGCCACCTGCACACTGGACGCTCCATAAATGGTGCAACTGCTGTATTGCTTAGCTGGACAGAGAGAAACACCTGGTCCGATTAAATGCTTAATGGCTCTGTCTTCTTCCACTGGAGGACAACACATCTGGAATCTCCTCCTCCTTATTTCCAAGCAAATGTAGATAAAAAGAGTAGGGCCGGGACTTTAACGCGTTAATTAAGATTAATTCATTACACAAACATTAACGCGTTAAAAAAATTAACGCATTTTAATCTCACTTATTTTTGCACCGCGGAACGTTTCTCACTGGATGAGTTTCAGGGGTACCGATTATACTGGAGCACCAACTAACGTTCATGACTTCAGACAACAACAAACCACAGTGAACAATAGTTAAACATGAACGAAGAAGCTGATGAGACCGCTTTGGTTGGCCCCGTGGATGGGATATTTTGTTTTAAAAAACGGACGGATGGAAGCAAAATTATGCAAAAAGGAATTTGCATATCACTGCAGCACATCAAGCCTCAAGTATCACCTCAATGCAAAACATATAGCAGCTAGCGTGGAAGCTAGCGTGGACGTTAGCCCGACTCGGAGTACAAGGACCCACACCCAATTCGCGTTGATCAAACAGTGGCCTATGCAACAGAGAGATTTTATTTTTCATCAGGATATTGGAAGAATAGGAGGGATTGAAGTCAATCACTGGCACTTTTTTATTTTATTTTCAATGGTACACTTTATGTTGAACTATTTATTATGTTGTTGGTGCAACTGGCACTTTATGTTGAACTGTTTATTGTTTTGGCCAAGGTTATTGAGAGAGTTGGACTGAAATTGATTAGATTTTTTAAATCAACTGTTGGTAAATCAACAAAGTCTGTTCTGGCCTCTGAAGCAACAGAGAGATGTTTTCTCATAGTCAGGGTTTCCAATGTTCTGAATGTACTTGAAAGTATTGTGTTTTACTTAAAAAACAAAGTGTTATAGTTTACAGAAGGTCTACCTACCTATAGGCTACCTGAATCTCTGAAATGTACTATATTCCTAAATATGCTATTGCTACACTTTATGGCAAAAATTGCACTTTTCTGTTGGTCTTGGTTAAGGACCACCTTGAAAAAAATAAACAATGTTTTGTTGCTTAAGCTTATGTATTCAGTCATTATTCAATGGTATACTAAAATCCATGTGAAAAAAATTGCTTCTCAATGTTCTCAGGACAAATATTTATATGTGATTAAAAATGCGATTAATTTCGATTAATCAATTACAAAGCTTCTAATTAATTAGATTAATTGTTTTAATCGGGTCCCGGCCCTAAAAAAGAGATAACCCTCAAACGGTGATGTTGCTGTTAACCTGACAGCAGGCTGCTTGCTATACGTTTTCAAAATAAACATGAAGCGTTTCTGTTTCGATCAATCATCCCATTAGATAGCAGAGGAAGTTTCCATGAGGATACTTATTGGCAGACCGTGGGAACAGTAGAAGATAAATGCGATATTGGATTTCTCATCTAATGACACACTACGTGGATTTAAGATCAGTCTAAGAAGCACCGAGCTAACAATAAGCAAAAAGCTTCGGAAACTCCAATATTTTCTTTTATGTTGGAATGAATTGACCCCGGAGGGGAGTTGAGGAGCTTCAATGGCCGTTAATGCCATCATAAAACAAATGAATTCAGCAGAAGATCCAAGAGAGCTGATGCTAATTCACACAATTACAAGAACAAGGGTCCTGCTAGTTATATTCCCTGTGCTAGCTTCTCAACACTTCATTCACATATAACTAATCAGATCACTATGAGTGTCGCTTTCTCTTTCTTTGATGGCTTTGCTCTTCCAATAAGAATAAAACAAAGAAGTTGGTCTTGCGTTGACATCACTCGTCATGCATCAATATGAATATCAGTGAGGGAATTCACAACTGAAACACCAACAACTTCCAAAAGTGTTGCTAACTACTTAGCCGTGTTGCCTTCACTTGCTTCTTGTCTGTGAGTATTATTTTTGAGGTACTGGTCATATTTTGAAATTAAGGTGAGGTCGTGGTTTGTGTCTCAGAGGTATTTTGTAAATGTATTTAACTTGGTTTGTTCCTTACCAACATACTTGTCAACCCTCCCGATTTTCGCGGGAGACTCCCGATTTCATTGCCCTCTCCCGGTTCCCTCCTGGGGTCATATTTCTCCCGCATTTCTCCCGATTTCTGAGAAAATCCGATTTACTTAGGACTGTTTCCACTCACTTTCATACAGCTAAGCCATTGTTTGGTTTCCATGGTAACACGTCTCTTTAGTAGCGCACGCAACTCAAAGTCTGAGAAGGTGAGGCAGATAGTCACAGAAAACAGAACAAGAATCGACCACTCTACTCACTCCTTTCCTGTAAAATACAGGTCCAGCCCACCCATATGCTCCATCAAGAGGATGGTGCACTTAGAACTACAATAGGCATGTTAATGTTAATCTAACAGCTCCACCCCCCCCCATTTTGCATTTTGAAATGCTCCCGATTTCTGAGGTCTCAAGGTTGGCAAGTATGCTTACCAAGTCCTTATAAATATCGCTGGCATGTGAGGCGATGTTGGCACAGTGGCCAAAGTTAGAATTGCAGGTCAAATGACATCCATCGGCACATTTACTGACAAATAAATGGTGAGAAACGTAGGCATTTGAGCCTTTGCAGACCTTTTATGACACACGACATTAGAGGGAAAACCCCCAAAAGGGCCTCTTTAATATCTAATCATGAACACAGCGTCTACTTCTTTATCTGCAGTAGCACCTTTCAGGTTTAGTATGCACAGCGTTGTCGCAGAATATCCAAATCTGCTTTACAAACTCATCAATGCACAATCTGAGACAATTTAATAATATGAAAGTTTGATACTTCACCAAACAGTTCATTATCATACCTCCCAACACACACTAATACTATGATCAGTATTTACAATAATTACCGTATAATAGTCGCAGTAATTACGAGCCATAATAAGCTTGACATTGTAATTTGTTTTTTCATTTACAGCTTCATCAGACAAATCTAAAACTGTCAACAATACCTCAAAGCAACATTCAGTGACTAAAACTACCAAGCTGGTTTGTACCGGATCCCATCATTAATGCCATAAATATGAATTATATCAGATTCACCTTCGACAGCGCTAATGGCCGCTAGCTTACATAAAAGATCTGATGTTCACCTCACTGACTGCTCTGATCTGATTTGATTTTAAGACATGATACGAGTATAAAACAGTTTCTTCTCTCTACGCTGAACTCACCATCGCTCCCATGTGTACTCTTTGCTTGGTCTAACCCCGACCGCGGCGCATTAGTTTCTACTTCTTGAGATTTAAACTGTGGCAGCAACATATAGTGTAACAGCTCCCCAGGGAGAACCAGTGATTGCACCCCAGAGCACGAGGTGATATAATGTTTAATGTGTCACTGTATTCCTTGAGGGCTTCCCAACATCTGGCATACTTGGAATTGCAAGGACGCTCCCAATGTTAGGTATTTTGTCGTATTATTACTGAATTATTTTACATATTTGTATCTTATAGTGTCCATTTCTGTCAAATGTGTAACCAATATCCAGTCTCTTTCCTCAAATGTACAAAATGTACAACCACATGGCAATGTCAATCACATTTCAAAAGACACAAATACCCCAAAATATTTGTAATCACAGTCAGAGTAAGTCGGGTTTCACCCAGAAGACAGGTGTTCATGTCTTAATCTTAATTTACATAAATGAAAGTATTTGAATTGCAAGGACGCTCCCAATTATTCTGAGTATCATTATTACTGAATTATTTTATTTGTATCTTATAGTGTCCATTTCCTCTTGTATTCATATTTCCATGCTTGTTTTATTGATTTCCTGCAACATTTTCAAGCTGATATCCAGTCGCTTTCCCCAAAATATTGTTAGTATGCAACAAAACTGTCAATTAAGTTTTAAAGGACACAAATATTTCCAATCAGAGTAAGTTTGTTTTCACCAACGAGACAGGTGTGTGAAACCAAGTATTCAACATCTTCATTTACATAAACCAACGTAACAAACAAACCTATTTGAAGCCAAACTCCAACATTTTACGAAATCTAAACAAGCATTATTGTTGCCTAAACGATATCAAGTAGTTTCATTGCGCTTAGATTTAGTTTTGATTTAAATTACAGCAAATATATATTTATATTTAGCTCGGAATGTAGATGAGATACGTTTAGTTCCATGGGATTGTAATTTTGTAGGAGAGACGGGGTTGAAATATGTCTGCGAACACCACCTGGTAATGCAAACAGTATTTGGACGTTCCCTCTAAACCAGGGGTGTCAAACTCAAGGCCCGGGGGCCAAATCCGGCCCGTGACTTCATTTTCTGTGGCCCCTGCAAAGAGCTTGCAAAGAATTATACGTTTATTATATGGTTACATGATCATTTACAGAAGCACGTTGCCCATAAACTACATGTCCCATAATGCATCTCAAACTTGACTTTTTTCTCAGAATTTGACTTTTTTTAAATGTTTTTTTTAATTTCACCTCCTTTTTTTAAATGTCAGAATTTGGCTTTTCTTTTTAAATTATTTTGTGACATTCTCGTTGAAAAGATTTGCAATTATTTGCCCTAAACTTCTACATTCAGTCGAAGTTAATTCTGAAGTTATTACCCTATCTGATAATAATCCAATGCAGAGGCAATAATGTAATATGATACATTATTTTATATAGTCTTAAAGTTACAACCGGCCCTTTGAGTGCAACCATAATGCTGATGTGGCCCGCGATGAAATTGAGTTTGACACCCCTGCTCTAAACGATGTCTAGTATTTTCATCGCATATAGATTTTGTTTTGTTTTAAATTACAGCAAATATATAAATGTTTAGCTCTAAATGAGACTTGGAGATGGGAATGTAATTCTGTAAGAGACAGGGTTGAAATATGGCTACGAACACCACCTGGTAATGCAAACAGTATTTGGACGTCCCCTCTTCTTTAGTCTCAGTGTTATTGAGCCACTCAGGTACCAGAGCAGCTCTGCTTGTCCCCAGTCAGCTGTCCTATATTACAGGCCAGCTCCCAGCAGTAAAAGACCCTGCCGGAAACTGGGTTTGATTTGTTGATGCGAGTGCGCTGAGGGCAGAGTGGGGGCCAAGCATTAATGGGATGGAGACAATAGGCCATCACTAATCAGAGACCTCAAGGTTGCCATGAGGTTAATTGTAATGCAGGTGGCACTAGGGGAGGGGGCGAATAAGAAATGTCGTCTTCTTTACTGCCTTGGCGGCCATTGTGTTGTAACATTAAGCCCCGGGGCTAGGATTTGGCTTTCTCTCTCGCTATTTCCCCTGTGTCCTCTTTACCTTTTAATTTCTTATTATCCGCTGATTCCCATTCACCCTCCATGGGTTAAAGAAAACCTTTTGCCACGTGTCAAAAGGAAATGTTAATATTGAGCCTGTCCTGTCTGTTGTGATGCGTGGCAAAGCATTGTGGGGCTCCGCTGGTGATTCAACAGCATTTCACATTCACTGGAAGCACTCCTGTTGCATCATTGTTATTTGTTTAAACTGACAGGAACAGCAGAGCCTGCTTGCTTTTGTGTCGGTGAAAGAGCTTCTCCAAACAAGAGCGGGGTCATGAATACACAATAGGACAGGGTCTTCAGAGTAGCATTTGTTTTAGGTTTTGTTGTTTCTTGAGACCACTTTTCCGGGAGGTTGGACTGAGCTGCGTTTACCATGCTCATGTTTTTCCTGTGAGCTGTTTGGAAAGTGGAGGGCTTTACAGAGAGGGAAACATCATCACTGAAACATTGAGTCTCACAAGTGTGTGTGTGCATGTGTGTGTGTGCAGATTGTGGTGGAGTTTATCTAACCCTGTCTCCAAGACATCAGATGTTTCTTCTACTCATTTTTAATACATTCAAAAGGAAGTATAATGCTACCCGGATTATGATTTTATTAAAAATATTGAGGAAATATTTTCTATGAATTATCAAATTCCAAATACTGGCTCTACAAGGCTGTTTCAAGGCACTGTGGTGCTTTGAGCTAAATGCTAATGTCCTCATGCTAACTTGCTCACAGAGCTAACTTGCTAATGTTTAGCAGGTGCAATGTTTACTTAATCATCTTAGACTAGCATGACAGTGTTATTCTTTCCTATTTGGGGTCTACTGTGGGGTCCAAATATGATCACTGCATCAAATAAATTCTGACAGAAAACTGAAAGTATAATAAGCATGCTAACATTTGCTATTATCTTGCTAAAATGTGTTAATTTGAACTAAAAACTAAAGTATAGCTGATGGGAATGTCATCAGGTTTGCAGGCACAACAAATAGCATGTTTAAACCATGATGGTGCCTGGATGCATATCGTTGACTTTTTTACGATACCGATACCGATACCACTGAACGATACCGATACCCAACCGATACATATCGTGATACTTTGAAAATGTATCATCCCACAATTACTCCCATGAAGCGCTTTACGATATAGTTAACATGTCAAATGAATATGAAATTCAATTGTGGGACTTCTTGGACCTTTTAGTAGGCTACTGAACAAACAATGAAAAATACATTAAAAATATGAAGAAAACCGATTATGGAATATCTTTTATAGTATAGCCATCAGGTGTGCCGCGTGAATAGCACATCTTGTCAATGCAAACAGACCGTTATAGCACGGTTATAATTCATGTTAAACCTGAGATTCGACTAGAGAACAAATAAATAATAGAATAATGGTCATGAGATCTCGGCATTGCACAAACAAACAAATCTCATCTTTAAAATCAACACTTCACTGGTGAGAGAAAACAAATCCCATCACAGTTCATTTGTGGGACTTACCTTTCTAGTATTGAACAAACAATGAAAAATACATAAAATATGAAGAAAAACGATTATTCAATCTGCTTTATAACACGGGCCACGGACTCACTTTTAAAAAAAATGTAAAAATATATTTTTTTAAAGTATCGAAACCGGATCTGATTTCGGTACGGTATACCATAGCCACCAGTAACCGATATTTCGGTAATACCGGATGCCGGTATGCATCCCTAATGGTGCCTGAAGAAATATAAAACCAAAGTCATTAAGATCCAGCCTTTGGGCAACATGGAAACCTGTACCAAATGTCATTGCAATCCATTATGTTAATGTTATGATTGGTGGGTCTGACACACCAGCTTGGCACAATCAAACTTAACTGTGAGTTATTTAGGATGCTAACCTGCGTCCACAGATGTTTAATTCCTTCTCTTTGTAACCCACCATCCACCAGAGGACTTAATTCCCTTCAGAGAAAAACCCCGTTCCCCGAGAACATAATCCAGGCCGGCAAAACAAACGAGTAAAACATGAATGTCATTTCCAGAGGACAGCGTTGAGGCTTCTATAGCATTTGATGAAATGATTATAATCAAATATCTGGATTCTTTATAGATATGTAATTGCTTAATTAACCTGAGTATCAATATTTACTTTTTATTCTAATCTGCGTCTCAGTGTGCGCATGGGATTTGTCATTACAGTGATTAATCATTCAACACCATCTATTTGATCTGGTCCCTTTGATATAATGTCCTCTAAAGTTTGAGGATTTCTCTCGCAACTTCACATTCCTCCATGATATAAGGAACAGCATAGAGGCGAGGTACAGTTGTGAGAGGGACGGGGTCAGCGCGAGTAAAAGGGAGGGCTGTGGATCGCCTTGAAAGACAAACATCTCCATGTCTGCCAACCTGCAAATGGCCCCTGTGTTTATTCAGCTGAGGATTGGACGGCAGCCAGAGCATCAATGTGGAAGACTCCTTTCTTCCATGTCAGGGCAAAACGTCGAGATTTTTCATTTGATACATGACAAATGAGATGGTATTGAACAGCGGGGGTGCTGGTAAGGCATGGCTGGGTGAGGTGCAGCCGGTATGGTCGAGGGTAAGGGGAGGGACTTCTGCCAAGATCCTCATCCAGCCCTCATGTTGGGGGAATAGCTTTAACTGATTTGTGTGTGGAAATGAGTAATGTATCGTCTCTCCATTACTGCATGTTGGACATAGCTTCCACTGACCAGAGCATCCTTACACCTGTCTGCTCTGATCACCTGTCTGTGTATGCTAATTGCCTCAAAGCAGCTTTTACATCTTGCATGCAAAAATATGCATTTCAGCTTTATTTTTAATCCAAGAGTTTCAAACTAGCGCCATCCAAATAGCATTAGCCTGGTGATTATGCAGTGCCGTGTTTACACCTTTCATCTTTCACCCACTCCACGTGACCTGGTCTGACACAACCAGATAAAGAGGCATTATTCCAACCATGTGCTGATATTTACCACGTTCATCCGGATAATGTGACATCGAGAGGGACAAGCAGAACCAGATTAAGGCCCCCGTTATCACCTGTGCCTCCAAGACATCCGTGACTTCGCCACACATCCACACGGGCAGGAAATCTGTCGAGAAGCAGACTTTGAAATCAACCTCTTACGACGAGGTGCGATGTGAAGCACTTTGAAAACGCAAGATGCCGCTTACCTGAGCAGATCATCTGTTGTCACTACTTGTCTTTCTGGGGAGGGCGATCACATCCGTCAGAGTGTTTAGGAGGGTTCGTATCAAGCGGAACATTCTTTCATCTCGCTTAAGGAGGAGCGTGGCGTTCGTGCCTCCAGCTAAGCTCTGAACTGACACTCTGTCCTGATGGCGTGGCCTTAACTGGGGGTTGATCAGCAGCTCTCACTTTCAATCAGAGTGGAACCTCCTGTCGGTGTCGGAGTTTATAATCCGGACAACTTCGCGTCTCGGTGACATCGTTTCAAACCCACGTCGCCATAGCGAGAAGTGGGTGAAGCTAATCTGGATATGGAATATCATGGTTTTCTGATTGGGACGTCAACAAATAGCGATATTTTGCCACTGCTACGATTAAAGCTTGTGTCAATGCATTGCTTTTAGATATTGGGAAGTCATTCTGCCAAGTTCAAAATGGACAAGTGCATGCTATGTATTTACTAGTTTCTATTGTGTTGATGCAGGAGTCGCATAAGCACGAACTGGGTGAAGCTTATCTGGAAATTGAAATGGTATTTTTGATGGTTTTCTGATCGGAAAGTCAATATTTATACGGCTAAAGCTTCTGTTAATTCATTGGTTTAATATGAATAATAGTAATTCTGCCTCATTCAAAATGGATACAGGCTGTGCTTGATGCAGAAGCCGCAAAAGCAAACGGGGTGAAGCTTATCAGGATATGGAATTGGTACCTTTGAGGGTTTTCTCATTGGAACATATTTGGTTATTTCTACGACTAAAGCTTGTGTCAATGCGTTTATTTTACCGAAAGATAGTCATTCTGCTTCGTTCAAACTAGCTAAATGCACGCTAAATAATAACTCCTTTCTGCTGTGTTTGATTGAGAATCTCTCGAGTTATTTTACTATGAATTTGGGACACATTTTCAGGAATCACTGATAGCATACATAACAGTTTGCACACATTGATGTCCTAATAAGACTGTGACACTCTTTTAAGGATCGCTGATGGAAAAATGTGTTTTAAATTCCAAAGTTGACACCTCTGTGTGTCTGTGGGACGGAGCGGATGTCACAGGTTATGAGGCGACTTCCTGCAGCTCACGCAAGAACGCCTTCATTAGCAGACGTTTCCATTTGATGTAGCATATATAGGTTGATGGACTCTCCCCTGATAGCACTGATTACAGAGTGTTAAATGCAAGCGGGGAAATGTTGTAGGTGGATAATTGTGTGCTTAGTGGATAAATGGAGTTGTAAAAGCCATCTGGTACATTTTAAAGTAAAATTAAGGAGCATTGGAGGTTTGTTTTTGTTACTATTTACTTGAGAAGGAGTGTCTTTACTGTTGGTTGGAGATTCAATTAAAAGGTGTGATTGTCCTATGCTCAAAGCTACAGTGTAGAAATGGCAATGAAATTCTTCTGACCTGAGCTCCTCCAACAATGCAACATATATAATAAAATACAAAATAAAAAGTAGTGCAAAAAGTCTATATACATATAAAGGCTTCTAATATGTGTATTCAGCTTGTTTCAATGCCATCATTTCCATGACGAAAAGCCCTGAATAATAAATAATAATATATAAAAGGCCCTTTGAGGGGGTAAACCCAAACTCAACCAACTGTGATGGTTTTTAATGCCACGACATGATTTGTATTTTTACATTTGCTTTACATACGATTGTGTTATTAAACATTTTTCCGTTCGCAATCACAATCAGGTTGCATTACGGGGTTAGATGTAATCCCAAAGTAATACAAATCCAGCTCCCAGCTAATGATATTCATGAGGTGCAGCATGCCCCTGTAGCTTGTACCTATTGTTAAGCCTTCCCATCTCCCCCTGAGGTATAGGCAACATTTAAAGGAAATGACATAATCTACACTTAGGCGTAGTGTAGAAAAGCTGTCATTGAAACTGAAAGTATTCCAGGCTAGGTTGAAAACACTAAATCGAATGTTTAAAAAAACAACTAGGGAATAGAATTGAACTCCATGATCCGTCAGAGTGTTTTAAAAAAGTACTTATTTCTCTTTTAAAACATCAGAGCGTCTCGTTGTTATCCCTCATGTCTTTATGAAGAGCTTTTCTAAAGGACACTTGCACTTCTTTGCAGTCGAACATAAGACAATAACCTCCTTAAGTACGAGGCTAAGTCTCCGCTCTGCCTGCATTAGGCAAGAAAAAGGGCTTGTGTAATTAGTCGTGCACTATAAATCAAGTGGTGTGAATCTATTTCGCCATGGCCTAATTGAAAGTGCTCTCTTTTTTTTCGGGGTGCTGTAGTCGGACACAGAGCTCCGTCGGATGGTGATAGATGTGGAATCCAGCACAAACAGTTTGAACCAGTCAGCCCGTGATTGATCAGGACCCTCTGGGATGTCGGGTGGATCTTTCTCCTTCAAGCAGAAGATAAAAGCCTTAACGACTCTCCAGTCTTGTTGTACCTCCCGATTGTGTGTTTGTGTGTGTGTCGGGGTTTCATTATATCGCAGTGTTTGACCTTGAAGGTTTTGTGGGCTGTGATGTCTCAATGATTCCTCTTTTAAGTGCCCAAAACGCGCCCTTGTATGCTCCATTGATGCCACTATACACACACTACATAAATGCCCCATGGAGGAGGCCATTTGCATGAAAATTTAGTTGATTTATGACTGGATTCTATAGCATTTTCTATAATCACCCAGCACATTTTTGCAGGGGCTTAGTAGTGGCCGTAGTGATGCCACAGTACAGTGCTGTAACCCCACTTCAAAGCCCGTTTTGTTCACACGCACCCTCACAAAAACACAGGGTGACTTCAATGGCTTCCAGTGGCAAAGGTGGACCAGCTGGGCTGTTTTGTTCTCCACTTGTGTGTTTTTTTTGTCTGCCCTCTTCATCGTCTCCAGTCCCATCTTTGAGCATTTCCCCCGGAGATTTACACTTGCCGTTGTTGATAGAATAAAAAAAAAAAAGAAGCTGCTCAGGTTTGCTGTGTTTCTGTTTTTCAATAAGAGTCTGGGCTGATTGTCCTACAGCGGCGATGGATGTGGCTTTTGGAAGTGGAGGTGCATCGGAGGGGATCACTCGGCATCTGGCCCAACACTCTTGTGTCACCGTGACCCTCCTGTGGGGGAGGCAGTGAGGGCCACAGCAGGGGGTCCCACTGAAAAGCAACATAAATTTCAGAGGGGGAATCAATAGACTGTGAGAATTGTAAGAGATGCATTGGTTTGCACTGGACGCACCTACAGTCCTCAGCAGTGTGTGAAAATAACAAGATAAAACAACAGCGTGTTCGAGCCACTAAAACGAGGCGGCTTTTTCGATTATCACACTAACTCAACTCCGATTCTTTAGCACGACTGAAATCTAGGGAAAGCCACAGAGGGGGGAGAAAGAAAGTCTGTTACGTGGGGGGGAAACCTATTCTCCCACAAGATGTATAAATAGCCGCAGCCATGGCTCTCTGTGTCAAAGTTAGGACACTCAGTGGGGTGCACACTTCAAAGCAACCAGGGAATTCTCCAAAACAACTGCTGGCAATTTCAAATCAGCATTCCCTCTGAAAGCCTTGTAACCTTTCACCTGTATTCTGCCATGAGATAACTAGAGGAGAACATGTCAAAGTGGAAACTGTCCAATTGAGACTCTGAGAAAACTGTCCTTAAAATGATCAAATCGATTTTTTTAGAGAGGTTTGCCTCAGTGATTTAAAAAAAATACTGCTTTTGAGTTCGTTTTGGCTCCAGATGTCATCCTAAAAACAGAAATCACAGCTGATCAGGCTTCAAAAGATGCCTTATTTGCCACAATATGGAATAAAAAAGGACTTAAAATGGTTACAAGCTGAAAAACATGTACAATTTTGAGTTTCACAAAATATATTTAAATGGGGACAATGGAGTTCTACATTTTCATTTTAACAAATACACGTGTTGTATCTTTTAGGTATTGAATTCATTGTAAGAAAATAGCCTGAAGCCTATTCAGTAAAGACATGGGGTTGTGTCTTTGATGGAGTCGGCCTGCGGTGCATTGTGGGTAGTCGTGTGCTCTCTGGCCACAGCAGGATACGGTCCAGTTTTCAGGTGCTTTTGCTCTCCTCGGTCATATTAATTATGGGATAAGAAAAAGCCTCTAATCCCTCAGCCTTTGAAGCGCGAGGCCACTTTTTAAAAGGCTAAAATACCGCATAAAGGACACATGATTGCTACTTTAAAATACAAAAAATACATGTGTTTTGATGCTAGTAGGATTCCGTTTGGATTATAGTTGCTCATTCACAGAAAACTACGATATACACATTTCCACATTTTTCAACTCATTAACCCTAATCTCCATCTAATCTTCTCACAGAACGATCCTAGCATATCAGAGGCGGTGTAAGGATCTCCTTTTGTCTCTTTTTATTCATTTAGCTAATGCTGTTTTGTTATTATGTCTGAAAACACACGAAGCAGATGGACCGTCCTCTCCTCCAAGATCAAAGTGGAGTCCCCGCTGAACGCTGACCCCAGACCGTCACCCCCGGCTCTTTTCAGGCAGACTGTGGTCTAGTTTCTCTCTGAAATCAGATCCCAGGCCAGCGCTTGGTGGAGGAAAACAGCCACTGGAGATTGGCAGCCTACAACAGGTTTTACGGCTGTTGTTTCAGGTGGGAGGCGAGTCGGAGGGATTTTATTTTACACTGCCCTCTTGTGCTCTGACACAAACTGTACTGCCTGATTCTCACTGAGATCCTGCAGGGAGACAACAAAAGAGGCAGCGGTGCAGTTAAATAGCATGCACATATCATTCAAGATGCTGAGGCATGGGAGGGCTTGTGGAGCCATTTTTAGAGGTTATACAAACAATTTGATGTGATGCACATAGTTTTAATACTTAGCCTTTAAATGAGTTTATTTAGCCCTAACAGATTAGTGGCTTATTGCTTTACAGCTAACAGGTCTGCTACGGTACATTTTATTCATGGTTTATTAGATAGATAGATAGATAGATAGATAGATAGATAGATAGATAGATAGATAGATAGAGATACTTTATTGATCCCAATTTAGGAAAAGTTTGCGTTGCAGCAGCATAAACAAACCACGCAATGTACATATGAGAAATTAAGACACAAGAAATAAATAGTCCAAAATATTTCTGAAATAGAAAAAAATATATATATACGTTATTAGAAAATAATAAAAACCTCAGTATTATTTTCTATTAGCACAGATTATCAGCGACACAGGCTGTGAGCTGCTCTCTTCCCGCTCTGCCACATGTCACAAAGATAGAGAGGAATAATTGTTTGATCTGTCCTTCTGCCTGTCGCTGCCCTAATCACTCAAGACTGATTCAGAAAATGCAGGCTTGAATGTCAGAGGGCCTCCTGTGGAGAGGTGGAGCATTTCAGCGGCTTTGGACAGCCGTGGCCCGGTAATCACCACTCTCAACCTGGCCGGGCACTCCAGCTCTCCCCTGATTGAGCACCTCAATCTAACAAGGTGCTATTGCTGGAGCCGGAGATTCTGCCAGGTTTTGACAAACCAGCGGATTGTCCCTGATCATCATGGGACGTTGCTTTTTCCTCTGCCCAGCCATGCATGCTGCAGGAGTCAGGAGCAGCTGCCAGCGCTATCAACGCTGCAAGGGAAATTAAAAAGGAGCTTGAAGGTTACAAAAGAGAATCTGATAATTCCACATCATTTGAAGGATGCTTCACCAGCTTGTTTCCTGTCATGTTGTACCGACGAGCCATTTTGGTGCATACAGTTTACATTCCCCCTGTGATTCCTGAGTGCTACCACGCTTCCTCTGACCTCGTTTCAGTGTGTGACACCGGGGCTCGCCCCCAGGGACATTACATCCCGATGTTAGCGAGATAGCAGCCTGTTTACAATTACCTTTAACCTCCAGCTCTTACCTCAGGAGACGTTATTGATGACAGAGGCAAGCTGCAGTCTGTCAGGCTTTGTGTTGAGATGCTGTCTAATGATTTAAGACAACCAGGGCTGCAGCTAACAAGTACACTCATGATCAATTAACCTACCTAATGTTTTCCCGATAGATCGACTCGTTTATTCTATCAAATGTTGAATAATGGTGAACAGATTAGCCATCAGAATATCCCAAATCCAACGGGACATAATCACATTTTTTAATCAGTTAGTTCCAGTCAAGAGAAGTGAGCTTAATGCTGCTTTAAAGAGGCCCTGTTGTGATTTTTAGGGTTTCCCATTTTCTGTATTGTGATATATTTGTGTTAGCGGATGTGAATGATGATGAATAAAGAACTTTTTAAACATTGAAGCAACGAGACATGTCACAGTAGAGACACTAATATGAACCTGAAAATGAGCAGAATAGGGCCTCTTTAAAACAAAGCAGTCTTTTAGTATACAGTAATAAATTAGCAAAACAAATATTAGGCTGATGGCTTCAGTAGTATGTGAGCTCACACACAAATCGACGCACACACACATGATCAAACACATTATCTCTCTCCGCCTTGCAGAGATAATAACACACTATGGACCAAAATATCTATAGGCACAATTATATAAAAATGAGCAATGCCACATACATTAGCAACACTAAAACAGACTAAAACAAACAACCACTGAACATCAAAACACAGCTTACAAAACAGCCTTTTAACAACAGATGAGGAATAACGAACCAACGAAACGCAACTTGAAACTTGTAGAGACGACATTCAAAGTTTGTCACTTTATATAACATGTAGTGAATAAGAGGTTATTTAAAAAGGTCCCATGTCATGCTTTTCTGGTTCTTACCCGTCCCCTTGTGTGTTATGAAGGTTGTTCTGCATGTGAACGGTCTGCAGAGTCACAAACGCTCAAAGTACACCCTAGGGAGTAACACTCTAACACAGAGAAGACCTGTCTATGCTGCCCCAGAACGCCTCGTTGGACATTTCTCTCTTTCCATTGTTTGCTTCCTGGGTTCTGTGACGTGTGAACACCCAGATCAACAACAAATGACCGGATTGGCCCAAATGGACCAATCCGTGGAGCACCTCACTCACCAGGACCCCTTGGCTAACTAACAGGGAGTCCCATTGACTTGCATAGAGCTCCCTGGTTGGTAATAGACGAGTTGGGATGGTGGAGAAATGCTCTCTGCAGACCCATTCTCACAGCGTTAGAAACCTTTTTCTTATTCAATATCAAGCCACACTTATTGTTTTTACTTCGGCTGTGAGTGTTTGTGTGTGCTCAGGATGAGTTTTGCTGACCCGGAAACCTGTCCGCTCCTCGTAGCAGCAGCGAGCCTCGCAACGTCCCGACCAATCAGAGCACACTGGGCTCACAGGGAGGGGGGGGGGGGGCAGCAGCTCCAACAAGCCGTTTAGGACAGAGAGTGAATACAGATACTATACAGAGATGCTGAATGAGAAACCAATGTGAGTTTGGAAATTTCACAATTTAAATCTCCTCAACAATGGAAATATGATCAGCAGAAATGGCCATGACATGGAAACCTTTAAAGATTGGATGAAAGTATTTTGGCTCCAAACATGTCTTAGAGTTAATTTCTGACTTAACACAAGAATGGAAATGTAAAAAGATTTCCTTATAAAAAGAAACCAAGTCTAAGGAAGGTGGTGATGTCTAGAGTTATAACCTTTACTGTTAAATTAGGGACAATTTAAGTGGTACTTGGTGATGGTTTCAGCCTGCTTAAGAGGTTAATTGTGAAATCCTTCACATTATACATCATAACACAGCTGGGGAAAAAAAAAGATTCTTTTGAAAGCTTCAAATGCATTCGGAGTAACTACTAGCTGTAGGATTTGAAGCAATGCATTTGGAAATTATGATCAATTGTAGTTTTTGCCAAGCTTGATTTAAAGTGTCATAAATGTCTCCACTCAATGGGAAATAATAGCCTTGTAGAGAATTCATCGCAGCTTCGCCTCCAGTTCTTTTACCTCTCATCCGTTTTCAGCTTAATATAATATTGTTGATTTATCTGTGATATATTTCAAGCTTCGGGCCTTTTCTCGCTTTGAAATGAATGGATGTTCTTCAAGACCGCGGACGGGCGTTTCATTATTCTAGTTGGCTTGCCTTTGAATTGTGGCAAGAACATGGCGGTCACTCCATCAAAAGGAATTATGTTCAGGTTCCCACAAAGACATTTGTCATCCGGCGCGCGAGGTATTAGACTCTTAACTCGGGTTAAAATCAGCACCTTTGAGCCGGGGGAAAACAGCCACTTGGTCTCCTGCGTTCCTCGCGGCATTTTCAACGCAGATCCTCATAACTTGGTGCTGAAAGTTGATTAATAGTACATTTAGCTCGACTCACAGCCTTCCTCTCGGTAATAAATTAGGGTCATTAATCAATAAAGAGCACGGCAATTCCAGGAGACAGGGGACATGCTGGTTCCTAATAGAAAAAGAGAGGAGTGACGCTCAGGCCTTTCCCACCGTTGACCACCCTGACCGAGGTGTTCATTGTGCACCTGCCTAAATCCAATTAAATGACATAATTAATGAACATCTTTCCCAACAATAATGGGCTTTGCGTCTCCGCCAGCCTATTGATTTCTTAGTGACAAACCAGTTAGGACGGCCTGTCACTGTCAACTTGAAGATTTACTGGGTGTCATGGCTTAACTGTTATGTTTCTTTAATTAAAAAGCAAGGATGTTTCAAGAGGCTTAGCAGTTGGGTTGTACCAGAAAAAGTCAATTAATATGTCTGTTATTTAAAGACGGCACCGTGGTTCAGCATATCCTCCAAACAGGCCACACAGTTAAAATGAAAGTATAGTTAGGAGGTACATTTGTCCACTTCCAGAATGCGCTTGCGTTCCTGAGCGGTGGATGAATGGCTCTCAGGTTCGCCTGGCTACCTGAAAAACCTCCTTCCCTATATAGCGCTGTCCAGAGCTGTCACACCGCCTGGTCTCCACTCAGCTTGATTAATGATCAGCTGAGGGGCACAGCTAGAAGGGCTAGTCTCAATTATAAAAAAAGGCAGTAACTAGTCCATTGTGCTGATGCCTTTATTCCACTGACAACGCTGAAAAATAGCAATATTCCTAATCAGAGTGGAATCATTTATCACCCGTTTATTGGCGTTCTTTGACGTCATCCATCCTAACCCTGACCTATCCTTTAAATCCCTGTGATGCTTTCTACTAAAAAAAACTTGTTGTGACAATCTCCTTAACGGCCTCCAAGCGTTAGTTTAGCATTGTAAATAAATGTGCCTGGAAAGAACACCATTAAACTCACAATGCGGAGAGTTTATAGGGGAAGATGAGTGAGTTTAATATGCACTGGAGGGTAAAGGGAATATTCTATTACTGCATGTAGTATGGAAATTACCCCATAAAGAAACTAATATGGCAATTTGGGGGGCAATTTTTAATATGATTTTTATGATACACAGTTCTACTTATGGTAATGAAGTTGTCATCGCACTTGTTCACTGCGGCAAACGCACAGCACCATATTTCAATTTGTACGAATTACACTAAACTGTTACAAATGAACTTCATTAATGCTGGAATGAGAAAAAAACATGTTATTGCATTTCTGGACCGCTGGCTCTGGGATTGTGTGTTTTAGATTTGAGAGAAAACACTCTCTTAGGTATATAGGACTGTTCCACAACACAAACAAACAGCGGGGGGTCCTTATGTACTCGGAAACGCATACTACGCCAAAGTCTCATTGAGAAGAGGGATGGGGCGCTTTACTGAACCAGCAGCTTATCTATTCTAAATCTACTATGTTTGCTGTCACATGGGCATCAATTGAGTATAACAAGGATCAGAACGTCTCAGTCTGCACGGGTCTAAATCTAATGTGGCGCTTTCCTATCATCATAATGGAAAGAAAAGGAACAATTCAGGACTATGCCGATCTGTTCATTATATTCCTTTTTGACCAAATTATCAATAAATGCTCAGTTTTTGTCCACAAATGTGAGATTTCTTGAAAGATAAGATACATCAACCCAGATTCTATATCATGTCTCGATGCATATTGCTGTACACATAACAACAGTATTACTTACTACATTATCGGAGCACTTTATACTTTCTTACGGGTGGCATATGAAGTCATTAAGAGGTAAATGCGTAACTTCAGTAATTACACCACATTTTGATTAGCATGTCAAGGCCGTTATGTAATCACTCGACCCCCCCCTGCGTCCTCTGGACCTGCTGAAGGAACAGTAAATCCATATTTAGAGTGAACGTGCATTATTATTCAGGAGATTTTTTAATATACATATTTGGTATTGATAGCAGATTTGAAATGTAGAAATCGGAGAAAACTCAGTTATGTTGCTCCAGTCAGGAGAGTGGAAAAAAATCAATGTCCATTGTCAATACCAGGTGGAGTAATTACCTGTTGAGTCTTCATTCATTTCAACGTGAGCGCTCAGCTTGGCTCAATGAGTACAATCCCTTAATCTCATTCTGCTCGCTGATTAGGAAACCCGGAAACGTTTAAATGTGACAGACGTTGGGAATCAGGTTTGATTCTTTTAATTGCTCTGTATTCTCCAGGCACCGCTTCTTTCATTCAATTTAACAAATGTGTGTTGAGGGAGTCTGCGGCAGACACTGGAGCAGCTCATTGTTTTCCACGAAGAAATGGCAACAACTAAAGAGCATTGGTGTAAGGTTGACCAGGCAGCAATCAGGGACACACACACACACACACACACCATGTATACATCACTTCAGGGGACATTACATTGACTTACATGCATTTCCTGGAGACTTATCCTAACCCTAACCAACACATGCCTAACCCTAACCAAGTCTTCACCCTAAAATTAACACACACACACACACACACACACACACACACACACACACACACACACACACACACACACACACACACACACACACACACACACACACACACACACACACACACACACACACACACACACACACACACACACACACACACACACACACACACACACACACACACACACACACACACACACACACACACACACACGTTTAGCTGAGGGTTTTATTTTGCAGCTGTCAGCTCGTGCGTCTGGCCCAAGAAGGAAAAGGGCTGTTTTTTAAATCACATGCTAACGTACTGCATTTTATGTGCCGTTTATGATACACATAAAACCCACCTTAAATGCAGTCGGAGGGCAATACATACTACATTTGATGTTAGTCCTAATGCAAACATACAAAGTCCCTCTGCACTCAAAGATGGGTTTTCTTATATTTCCTTTATTGAGAGATGTGTCAGAGCATTGGAAAAGAGGAGAGGGGGTCTTTAGTGAAAGTGTGTTGTATAGGTTTTTGTGGAAAACACGACAACTTTGCAAATGGCCTCGCCCCCTTTTTCACCAATCGAGCTTTGCACTAACAATATCAGAGTCATTTATTTTCAAAACCTGGAGTTGACATTACCCATAACTCAACTGAACTGAAAGCAAAGCAACGATAAACACAATGATATCGATAATAAATATCAAGCAAACCAAATGGCAGTAAAGACATGCTGACGTCTGAGTGTCTCTTAGGGTAGGAATCTGTTCCCTCCTTACTCTCTTTTCCTGACTCCTCTGTCTTTATCTGACACTTGTGAAATAAGGGTATTCCAACTTGTCTGCGAATGCTTTGACATCTGCTATTACGCATTTCAGAGGTTGTCTGTGGCGATTTATTTGCAGGTTTTGGAAAATGAATTTAACATCGGCGGATTAGAAAGCCCGGGATTTATTATATCCATCACCAAAGCACTGAGTGACACTAAGCTGTCTTTCAAGCATCCAAATGATACTCTCAAATGTAATGAGATCTTAAGCCCTGCCAACATATAATTAAAAACGTTGACGGAGAAATAAGAATGTAAAAGATGTCTTCCAGGACTCTGCGGTGAACTTCGAGCCACGGTGCTTATAGCAAGTGTTCATTAAATACATACATGGTGGAGTGTGAGGCTGTTAGAGATGTCTTTATTCCCGGTCTGTTGTCATCAAATGTATTTCATTTCGACCCCGCCTCCTTTCTTTTGTCAGTCAGCTGTTATCAG
The DNA here is from genome assembly GCF_949606895.1 of Notothenia rossii. Lineage (NCBI taxonomy): Eukaryota > Metazoa > Chordata > Actinopteri > Perciformes > Nototheniidae > Notothenia > Notothenia rossii. The sequence goes on along the minus strand of NC_136911.1, from coordinate 21,638,400 downwards.
TAGATCCCTGTGCTCTGATTTTATCATTAATTGGCCGTCTGTCACTTTGTTTGAGGATGAAATCCCACTTGTATGTCGTCAAAAGGTGCGTTCACACCAAGTACTTTTCCCACAAAGGTTCCTGAGAACTACGATTTAGTTGCGTTCACACCAAAAAGTCCCAGGAACTAAATTAGTTCTAGAGAACCTTTTTTACCCCCTTTTCAGTCCCAGCTAGAGAGCAGGGACTTTCGTGGGAGAGAAAGGTTCCTGTGTCTGATTGGCTGGGCGGAATGCAAACCACGCCCCGTCAAACTCCCAAAAACGTTTGTGAAGCCGCCATTTTATTATCATCATTGGTATTAGCATTAGCATTAGCATTAGCCCAGCGCAGAAACAGAGAGAGACTAACTAACTGGGACTCCCAGCAGCTTCTACTGAAGCCAGTCCCAACTCCGGGGACTTCCGGCCGGGGACTTCCGGCGGCAGTATACGCCGTGAAGTTGTTTGCGGCCTGCCAGTAAACCCAAAGCAGAAGAAGAAGAAGTGACGTCAGCGGCTTCATTTGCCTAATCCACCCCCAGGAACTAATTTCCGGTGTGAACGCGATCTGTACTTAGTTCATGAGAACTAAAGAGTTCTCAGGAACCTTTGTGGGAAAAGTACTTGGTGTGAACGCGCCTAAATGCTTCAATCAAATGCTGCTTTCAGTTGTTCAAGAAGGATTTCAAACTCCCATGAGAAGAATTATTATTAGTAAAAGCCTCTTAACTTTGTTCCAGTGGTCTTTTAGTACAACCACGCAATCCGGAGGCCCTTTTGTACCATAGCGAGAATCCTTACCACAACTTACAATAATGTTTAAAAAACAACTCAATTATTGATTTAGCGGTGTACGAATTGTCTTTCTGAGGTCAGACACATTTGCAGAAAGTAGTTCAATCCTCCATAAAACACAGCAAACACAACTTTTCCAATCCTTTGAGTCATGCGATGTTTATATCCACGTTTACTTGCTGATCTACATTGCATTATTTGCACATTCCTACAACAGTTAATGCGTATGTTGTGCTTGCATGCATGTATGATGGTATACAAAAAATCAATCTTAGAACGACAAGCTTCTGGGGACAGTGTTCATGGGTCTAGCAACTTGAAGCACTTAAAGTTAAGAAACAAGGGGAACAACTGGATTGTTTCACAGCTAGCCGGTGTACCAAACTATTAAAAGAACCACATTTTTGCCAGACCGTACCCTGCTCTCAAGATGGACCTGCATGCAACCAAAGCCTGCTCAAACTCCATTAACTATCTACAAAAACTACAAAGCTTCCTAAAACAAAATCTTGTCTTGTCACCTACAGATTTGAACACAATAATGGCTAGAAAGACAGACACATACATGACCTGCAACTTAGTTTTTCTTCCAGTAACCTCCATCTATCCAATATATGCCGCTGCTTCTGTCAGAATCCCCAAAGCTTAAAAGAAGTGTTTGTGTTTGAGGACTCCTGGATGTTAGTGGTGGCACGCAGCCTCTGTCTCCCAGCAGGTGAGGTGATGACAGCGTCTGGCACGATTCCCTCTTTCTCCGGTCACTTCCTGCCGTCTTGAACATATGGGAGGAGACATTGTTATCCATTGGCTCTTCTCCAACACTCCATCACCTTTGCCCACAAACTGAGCAGGACCACGCTGGACACTGAAGTGTTTGAGTGACACTACACGACAAAAAACTCGAATTCTTGCCAAGTATATGTGTCTAATATCTAATCAGAATATGTCTCTACACCTGATATCAGACACACTAACTTCAGAAGTAACACTGCAGTGAGATATCGGGTCTTGTTTTTAGACAATGCATAATCTTGTTCAGTCAAAACATCTTATTTTGAGTTGTATCTCAGATGAAACACATACATATTTATTAGGAAATCACCAACTGACATCTGAAAACGTTTGAGCATTCGCGGCTTATATTGTAACACAACATTTCCTAATTCTGGTCGAATAGAGTTCAGAATGAGTTCTCCCAGCTAATCACAAGATTTGATTTATCTAAATATCCCTTCGTATTTCAAGACATCTTACCAAGTTAATTTTCTATTGGCAGATGTTTGCACTTATTTCATGTCATAACAGCTTATTTTCATTATTGTTTAACTTGTTATCGGAGCAGCATTTGTTTCCAGTGTAAGACCTGTTTTGAAACAAGTCCTGATGAATTGAAAACTTGATGCTTGTATGTCTATAGTTCTTTGGGTGACTTTTTTGGCTTGTGTTGAAGTTATATAGTGTTTTTGTGAAACTTCAGCGCGTTGTCGGACGTGTGAAGTCGCCCTCAGAAATGATTAATTAGAGTCCTTGAAGTTGGACGATGATCATGCAAACGGATCTTTCCGTTCTCTCAATGCCATGTTTTCTCCAACAAAGCTGGCTCGGTGTCTTCACAACTGTCGAACTGAATATTTGTTATGGCGCAGGCGGCAAGAAACAGCATATGGTGAAGGATTCATGGATTCATTTTCCATTCAAGGTGGTAGTCAGGCTTTAGAGTGCTTGCTTGTGCCTTTCACCTTTGTCCTGTTGCTGATTAAACCCAGATTATAAGAGAGGCAAGAAGTGGAAAAAGCAACCCCCGCCGCAGAGACTTTCTGGACTCGCAGTCTCGCTTACACGTTCAGGAGCTGTCGCTTTGAATCGGCAGCAGGCAGCCAGGCTGAAGGTTTCCCACTGACTGCAGAGGAGTCGTTGGCCAGGCTTTCCTTGTCACTGGGACTTAAGGCAGTCACTGATCCTAATGCAGTCACTGTTGTTGCAGCATTCCAATTTTTAATCACTGCGTGACTTGTCAGACCTAATGAGGGCAGTGGCGTAAGAATGATCAACATACCAGAACATCTCCGCTCTGCAAGGCCAACACTTCCTGTTTTTAAATATATATCCACGATGGGTTTAAGCTAGAAAGGTAGTGAGAGAAGTGAATGGTGCAGCCTTCAGATTGATTGGTTGCTAAGGTGACTGCTAACACTGTGGACACCTTATGCAATCACAGCTCTAATGGGTGCGCCTTTTCCACGAATCATGCAGGCATGTTAAGAACGAGAGTAGGTGGAATAGCTGGACCGTGCATGGTCAAGGTGCTACATTTGGACCAAAATCATTTAGGATTGCTTAAATTGAATAATTTCGACCCTAAAATCATACTATTTCTAACAGTGTGTGGTTCTGGGTTAATCAACTAAAGTGTTATTGTCCTATTTAAGACCTTCAGATAAAGCAATGGAACTCCATTTGGAGGTCAGCTATGTTCTCTTCTAAATGTGTAAGATTCAGGATCATACAGTTCAAAATTCTCAATAGAGCTTACATCACCCCTGTTACAAAATCCAAGATGGACAATACACACAGAGACTTATGCTGGCATGAATGTGGCAAGCGAGGTACATTGTTGCACCTACTCTGGGAATGCCCAGCGGTAAAAAAACTTTGGTCAGAAGTAATATCCTTAATGTATGAATCTTTAAAAGTTAATTTCCCTACATGTCCCATTGCATGTCTACTAGGTCTCAAGCCAGATGGCAATGTTGCAAGGACTGCCGATCGGCTCTGGACATTGGGCTGTTTAGCCACAAAAAGACTCATCCTACTAAAGTGGAAGGAACGCAAACCAGCCTGCTTTACTAGGGACTCATGGCTGAGGGAGTACCTGGACCGAGCGTGCAGCTTCTCTGCTGGGGGATTTTGAGGGGAGACAGGAGGATTGCGGTTCACTGTCCGCAGCTCTCCTATCTAACCCTGTCAATATGGCATCTCCTGTGTAATGTGTAATGTATTGTGTATGTCACAATCAGCCGTCTTAGGAAGTCATCCTTGCATCCCCCCACCCCACCCCCCCCGTTACGTTTTGTTATTTTTTGTTACATGTTTTGATGTACGGTCTGTTATCTGGAGCAATGTCTGTTTATTTTATAACTGAAAAAATATATATATTAAAAAAAAAAGAAGACCTTCCTAGACCTAGATTTAGCTAACCTGCGTCCAGTGCTGCACACGTTACGTCAAATCCGTTTGAGATTAAACATACAAGCTACCACTTATTTTTACTTTGGTTAACGCTGGGTTCTTCATCGTTGCATCAAAGCTCCAGCTGAGGAAAAGCCTCTTAAAGCCCTGGCTTGTGAGCAGAAGGGCTGTACTGAATGTATATATTTGTCCACATTAAAAGCTTCTATTGAGGTTTTTCGAACGAACATTTGAATGCCTGTCGATTTTGTGTTATTGTGGCCTATAGAAATGTCATTTATGTGGCTGTAAGACCGCGGCTAGTCCGCCCCCGTTATTACAGTTCTGTGTTTTGAACGCAGTAAAGAAAAAAACAATCTATTTTTGAAACGATAACCGCCTTGCTATATGGTCCAGGGAGCATTGATTTGTCAGATGTGAGCTGAATTGGTTTGTAATGTGCAGGTTGGAAACATATGTAGGCTTTGTCCATATTGTGCACATGGGCAGGAGTTTTTATGCTAAGTGAGTGTGTGTGTGTGTGTGTGTGTGTGTGTGTGTGTGTGTGTGTGTGTGTGTGTGTGTGTGTGTGTGTGTGTGTGTGTGTGTGTGTGTGTGTGTGTGTGTGTGTGTGTGTGTGTGTGTGTGTGTGTGTGTGTGTGTGTGTGTGTGTGTGTATAAAGAAATCCAAGCCCGGCAGAGTGTGTCTGGCGTGCGTTCTGTCAGATGTCTCTCCCTCTTTAATCCTTTGTGTGTGAGAGGGTCAAGAGGCAGCAGACTCCTGCAGGACTGTAGTGGCTGCAGAACACTGGAGCAGAGAGACTCTCCACCTGAAGTCCTGCGTCTGAAACCCTTTGAAAAGAATCCAGCTGGAAGTCCGAGGAGGAGGAGGAGGAAGTTGTCAGTGTTAGTTGTCAGAATACACAAACTGAGAATTCCTCACTGTTTGGATGCTTTTTTAATGCATTTACTCAAAAGTGCAAAATTGAATTTAAAGCCGACGTAATGAATAACGTGTTGGAAAGGGATGGTCAAATACTATTAGATGTTTTATAAATGAGATGTATTAATTATTCCTATTAATATTAATGATTAGTAGTCCAAGACGAAATCTTCAAATTATTTGTTTTACAGGCAAAACGTTTTTTTCCAAAAATATTGAGTCTATATGAGGTCGATATTAGGAAAAAACACAGTTTGGGGGATTTTTGCTGAAGTGAAACTACACATCTATTAACCCAAAAGTTGCACATGTCAATAAACAAATTAATAAATTAGCTAATCTTTGCAACTCTAGTTCAATATTGTTATTTTTACTCAAAAAATGCATATACTAATTTGTCAATATTAGTTATTATTAGTATATAGATTGAGAGACCAGCCCAGAGTGCGTAACATAAGAAGACTAGATGCATAAAAACATAATGATATTAAAAAACCATTAAAACACAAATAAAACAGAGATTAATTTATATATATACTCAATAGTGTGTTAATAGAGACACGGTTTGTTGGCAATTATTGTAAAGTGAGTTTTGCGTACCATGAGCGGGACAAATAAAAATTAAATGAAATATATATTTAGAACAAATTGTGATTATAACATGTTGTTAACCAGATTTAATCAGAGGCAGTTTTATAATGTATATTTGCTTTCAGAGCCTTCACAGTGAAAGCCCTGAGAGAGTGAAATGGCACATACTGGTAATAAGAATAGCTTATATTTTCGGGGACACAGTAGGGGTCAAAGGTCACCCAGAGGCGCCAGTGTGTTGCTGTCTCTTTTATTAATAAACAACCTTCATTAAAGGAGCAGCGTAACTGAATATTACCACATCTCTGCCTCCCTTTGTGTGATAAGAAGAGCCCCGGTGATTCCTCGCATGGCTCCAAAAGGCTACAGGGGAATTTCCCTCAGAAGCTGCCCCTTCAGCTCAATTCCTCCCCACATTTCCGAAGGCTTTTCATTCGTATCCCCTGGAAACCGCTCCACATTCTTTAAACTCTCCTTCAAGAAAAAAAAGAAGCGGAGGAGGAGGGAGGAGGCAAGGCCCTTACACGTTTTGTTATGCCCTTTGATCACACGTTTATCTTTAAAACAGATGGCTGACCACCGTCCTGTTTGTATCAACACATATGAGAGAGGGGGTCCAAGAAAATTGGGTTTTAGGATCTTTTGAATCACAAATCATAAGAAATAAAAGGCTCATGTATTCTTTAAAGCTGTTAAAGGGGAGCTTAACTACCTCCCATCCCCCATAATATCCATGTCTGCAGCCAGACCGGCCCTTTCTAAGACATTTCCATCCTTTACACGAGATAAGCTACTAATATAATGACTAAATCAGACAGAATTATACACGGAGGCAGAAATCATCCTTATAGCATGGCTGCGGGTACAGAAGGCGTGACAAGGTTTAGTTTGCAGTGAATGGAGGATGTGGCCTGTGATTGTGTCTTAAAAAATACAAAAGAAAGAGAAATGTGACGATTTCAAATATAGGGCCATCATTTTCTTTTCTTTTTTCTCTTTCCTGTAGTGTGTTATATAGGTTTTGGTGCATGTAAATGGTTTGCAAAGGTTACAATCCCTGTGTTCCCTCAGTGACATCACTATGGAACACTCGTGCTTCTATTGGCTAGCGCTCCAACACATTGTACGTGATAGGCTAAGGGGCGGGACATCTCTAAGTGGTTGTCCAATCACAACAGAGCCGGCCAGCTAACCAATCAGAGCAGACTGGGCTCTGGTTTCAGACAGAGGGTGAAAAGAGGTGCTGCAGCACAGGCCGTATGAGAAAAATAAAGAGCTTTTTGAACATTAAAGCCTGGAGACATGTAGAGACACTACATACTGATATACACCTGAACATCAGCAGGAGAGGACTCTTTAAAGTAGAGACACTACATACTGATATACACCTGAACCTCAGCAGGAGAGGACTCTTTAAAGTAGAGACACTACATACTGATATACACCTGGACATCAGCAGGAGAGGACTCTTTAAAGTAGAGACACTACATACTGATATACACCTGGACATCAGCAGGAGAGGACTCTTTAAAGTAGAGACACTACACACTGATATACACCTGAACATCAGCAGGAGAGGACTCTTTAAAGTAGAGACACTACATACTGATATACACCTGAACATCAGCAGGAGAGGACTCTTTAAAGTAGAGACACTACACACTGATATACACCTGAACATCAGCAGGAGAGGACTCTTTAAAGTAGAGACACTACATACTGATATACACCTGAACATCAGCAGGAGAGGACTCTTTAAAGTAGAGACACTACATACTGATATACACCTGAACATCAGCAGGAGAGGACTCTTTAAAGTAGAGACACTACATACTGATATACACCTGAACATCAGCAGGAGAGGACTCTTTAAATCTCATATGTATCTGAGGAGTGGAGAGTGCTTGCTCCTGCACATCAGAAGGCTGTCAGATGTCCTCAGAGGCGATCAGGTGCACTGACATGCTCTTTTATGTTCTGTAAAGTGGTCACTTATATTTCAAACACTGTATTGGCTTGTGTCACTGCAAGGCGTGATTTTAAATGTATCAGTGCATTGTAAAAGCATTGATTTCTCTCCGGATTTATTACATTTTTAGACATCTTCACCCTCATTTAGTGAGATTACCCCAGGGTCACCTTGGAAACTATCTTTCCACATTAACTCCTGGAATCTGACACTGCAGTCGGTAACAACAGGTTAGCAACCTCTCATTAGACGATGAGCCGGATGCATTTACGAGGTCACTTGTGCGGGACAGGAGGTTAGGATGATGAATGGTAGCACACCTCTGCCTACACACTCTTTGTGGTTGCCATGGTGGACGTGAGGGCAATTTAAGCGTCACCATATCCACCGGGGGGGCGCCCTCTCGGGTAAGTGGCTTTGCGGCGGAAAGCTGACGCCTGCCATCAAGGTTGTTCTTTAAGCACCGAGTCTCCACGTTAAGAGATGAGAGCGACGTGAGCACGGGAATTACAGGCGCGTGGAAATGTTGCTTACACGGGAACATGGAGGAATATTACCTAATCAGTCAAATCCTCCCAAGCTGACACCTCTCCGGAGACACCCGATGAGACCCCACTGAACCCCTGTGCCCCCCCCCCCCCCCCCCCACCCGTGGCTCAGCCCTGAGGGCGCCCCCGAGAGAGGATCCGAGGTTCGGAGGTTCTCCTTGACAGACATTCTCAAAATTACTCAAATGGTTTTGCATACAGTGCAGTATCCATCTACCGAGGGGGCACTTTACCCTCAATTAAAAGTGCACCGGTGAAGCTGCATATTTTGCATTTCGTAACAATGTGTGTGTTAAACTGAAGGTGATCTTAATAGGATTTTCTGCGCTTGGGAACCAGAGATTAGGAGCTTTATATCGCAGAGCCGGAGCATTTTGAACAGGGCGAGTGTTTTAATCTGAACTGGATTAAAAATGCCAGACTGAGGAAAGTTAAAGGACAAGGCATCAAACGGAAATGCCCATTACCTCCTGCTTTTAAAAAGGTGTGAGCAAGCACATTACATTAACGTCTGCTGCAGCTCAGAGTGTGTGGAAAGATACACAATCAGCATTCAATAACTTACTTTTGTCACCATTTGTGTATAGCTCAACATCGTATATATAAGTATTCTGTCACTGCCATCAATCTAAAAAGTTATTTCAGTCCATACGTTAATTCAGTTTAAATATGTAACACACACACAGACGACACACACGGCTGCAAATTGTATGCTAATGACTGACCAGGAAACATAAAAGGGAAGCACAGGGATGTGGTCTACCTACAGCTGTTAAATATATAATCCATCTGTAATCAAATTTGACAGTTAATCAAGTGCGGCATTTGTAATGCAGACGTTTGGACAGACATAACCAACTCCATCAGCGCCTGCATAATAAATGTATGATTTTAATGATGTTTCTATTAAGCGTCCCCGCTCACTTTACAAATGATTTGACGTGTCTGCTGTTTATTTGTTTTTCAGGGGAAGCTATAGATTGTTGCTAGGAGCAATAATTATGATGGAGGTGTGGAGGGGGTCAGCAGAGAGGGAAATTAAGAAAAAAAATGTAATTACTTATAGATTGAATGAATGAATTTCTAATGCTATTCGCTGGGTTTTGCCTGACAGCTGACAAGACCTTTTCAAGAGTGGTGAAGGAGTCCTTTTGATGGCAGACAAAGAGGACTATCATTTACAGAAAGTGGGTTTCACCTCACCAAGAGGGGAGAGGGTGCAAGTGACACGTCAACAAAACACGGTGCACTTCCTGTACGAGCGTCTGACAGCCGCAGCCTGGGACATGTGCTCCGTCTCTGCAGCTGAAAGAGAGACTGCACAGGGACCATTGTTCCCCCAACGCCTGCTTCTGACTGCATGCAAATATGGTCCGTGTGTGTGTTTTGAATGATCATGTAGGTGTGTGTTGATATGTGTAAACATGTGCACATACACCAGGGATATGTGTGACCTCATACACACCATGTGATTTTCTGTTTATATATGCAGTGTGCACATACAATAAAAATACAAATTCTATCAGAGTTTAGTTGTGTCAGTAAATTTGAAATATCTACGTTAGCTAGCTAGCTTACAGCAGATCAGCTGAAGGAGTCATGTGATCACATTGTTAAAATAAAACCATAAAACATTTTAAGTTTCCAACAACAGAGACAGTTGTCCAGCTTTATAATCCTGAACGCCACCAACGCTCCGGTCCCAGCTGTGCGCGTCACTTTTTAGTGTCCCCTGGTTTCCCTTATGAACTTCATGCAGCATTTCATTCGTAGCCATTAGCACTTTTAGTCAATGCTGCACATGTTTCGTGAAGATGAACTTGCATTGTTTCTGAAGCTGCAGCACCTTTCTCCTGATGGAAGTGTTTGGGACCCCCTTCACTATCATACAACAGAACACAAAAGGCTTTAGTCTCTAATCTGGACTCGTGATTCGCTGACAGGCCAGTCTGCGTTGCTCTCAAACCGTTAAACTCCCAGCACCTCTGGAGCTGACATTACATCTTGTTGTATTTGTTCTAAGGATTAAATCCCCAGCATATACACACACTCCTTCCAGACATGGATCACAGACTATTACACACTCCTGTTTCCGGATGGATGTTCCTGTAGGAGTGCCACAAAAGGTTGGCCCATTTAATTACATGTACACCCCGATTGTCCCCTCCTCTCAAGGCCTCGCTCCTAATCATGTTCGTGGATGAGCGTCTGCACTTCCGCCGTGTCTGCCTCACTTTCCAGGAGGGTCACCGGTGAGCCGCTGTGACGAGCTCTCCTATATTGTCTCTTGCCTGGGAGAAAGAAGCCTTCGCCCGGTCTCAGCGTCAAACTTTAACCTTTCTCAACTTTAATTACACTAAGTAAGTTTGGAGTGTGCCGCGGTGCTGTCCGGCCGACTCAGCTCCATCCCCGCGCTGATGGGAAGTCTGCATGGGAGCCCCGGCCCCCGCTGCCTCTGACACACTGACGATACTCTGCCCTGACGATACTCTGCCCTGACGCTGCTGCTGACGCTGGCCTGCTCCCCTGACCAGGCAAACACCAGGGCGGGCGCGCGCACACACACACACACACACACACACACACACACACACACACACACACACACACACACACACACACACACACACACACACACACACACACACACACACACACACACACACACACACACACACACACACACACACACACACACACACACACACACACACACACACACACACACACACACACACACACACACACACACACACACACACACACACACACACACACACACACACACACACACACACACACACACGCTTTGTTTATATATAATTTGAATTGAACACACACAGATAATATCAAATAACATTTCCTGCTTATGTTCATTTGTAGATCAACACATTCATAAAATGTGGATATCTACATCATGGGATACCACTCAAGTTAAGTAAGTGTGTGTGTGTGTGTGTGTGTGTGTGTGTGTGTGTGTGTGTGTGTGTGTGTGTGTGTGTGTGTGTGTGTGTGTGTGTGTCTGCATGTATATATATGTGATGGTGAAGCCGTTAGAAAGTCAGATTCAAGCCATCCTGAAACAGATGATGTATTTATATTACTCAAAGGATCTGTGCCAATAACAGTGTGTGTGTGTGTGTGTGTGTGTGTGTGTGTGTGTGTGTGTGTGTGTGTGTGTGTGTGTGTGTGTGTGTGTGTGTGTGTGTGTGTATATAACAGAGATAGGGAACGATGAAGACTTGTGTGTGTTTGCTCATTACTCATTCCTCTGCAGGAGTGAAATGCATTTTTTTTTTTGTTATGTCATCAAAACTCTGTTAATGAAGCAGATTGCACGGATGAAAAAAAAACACATTTGTGTTGTATGCATCTTTTTTATCTGCAAGGGAAACTGCCCATTCACCACTGGTGGGAAAAAGTATTCTAAGCAAGCAAATCCATAATCCTATAAAATGACAGAATTGACCTAAAAGTAAGAAACCCACATTCAGAGGCCGGTTTAAAAGACCGATACAACACAAAGCGACAAGGCAAAGTCAAGTACGATACAATATGTGAAAATCCTCACACACATTTTCAACACACACACGTTGAGTGCTTGACTCAGACGGTCTGATCGATTCACAGGTAGTCGATTGCGCCACTCACATGTGCGCCCTTATGATAATAGGCCCCCTTTTAGAGTCATCTAATTCTGATGATGAATTGGACTTCCATAGAAAGCCAAAAAGGAGTTACTGTGGCAACCGCATGGCCTGTCAATCACCTGCAATCAGCCTTTTTTCTCTGTTCATTGCTTGATGCGTCAAGATTAGGACCTTCTCCGCGGGGGGCTTCAAAACACTCAGAGGGAACGAAGAACCGTGTGGAAGTTCTGCGGCTGATGTTTTGGAAACTTTGCCGGCTGTGACCCTTTGGCTTTGACTTCAGGAGCTGAAGACGTGACTCTGTTTTTTAAGAGAAAACACACGTTATTCTCCGAGCTGTAATCAAATAAATCCTCACAATTACGACCGCACGCTGGCCTCTTGTTCTACACCTCGGCTGTGCTCTTCATCTGCGTCAGCTACACAGACAGCATGTGTTTCTGACCACAGAGGCTCCTAATGAAATGCCCACATTAAGGGGAGAAGGCCATTTAAATGCTAATGCTCTCCATGTATAAGTGTGAGGGTTGGAAATGTCCTACTGTATAGCACGCCTGTATTTACAGATAAAGACACAATGCAAACTATCAGAAGCTGCTTTGAATAAAATAAAATCACATTTGTGTTGGATAGATTGATTTGTTTTCTAGTCTTCTGGAAACACTCGGTCAATCACATGTTTTTTTTTAACTACCTTACACTGAAACGTTGGCTTTAATTAAACGTATGTCAACATAACATGACATACAAAATGATACGACATAATAATTATAGTCAATATTTCAGTGTACATTTTACCACAGCACACTGGCTGCAGTTAAACATTTAGGGGAAGTGCAACTAATTTGCCGGGCAGGACTATGAACTGTGGCATTACGTCCTTAAAGAAAAGGGGAAAAGCCACATAACAGAAGCACACAGGCTCTAAAGATCTTAATTCCCCATTAGTTCCTTATTCTCTCCAGTGACAAAGACGGGGCTCCTTTCAGTCCTGTGTTCCCTCGCATACCAAAGTCATTCAACAGAGGAGACCTTTACCAAGAGCAATGCTCTATTCAAGCCATGTTAATTACAATTTTAAACCATTATTTGTTTCAACACCTGGTTAACCTATTCAGACCTGTTTAAACCCTCTTTATTATCCCAGGTGTGATGGGAAGGCACTGAGGAGTGAAAGGGTCCTGTGTGCACCGGGAACATAATCAAGCCGATACGACATCGTGCTGAATGGCTTTTGGGGGGATAAGATCAGATGTTACACACTCCAGTCCTCAAGTAAAATGGTGCTAGGTGGATTATGTCTGAAAAGAGGATTTTGTCAAGGATGTGTCCTCAACTTTCCTCTTTCGGCGGTAAAGCACCATGAATGGCACACTGCTTCTTCAGCAGCTGTATTAGGACTGGAAGACTCAATTGCGGGCTTAAAAGCAATTGGCTTTGTTGTGCATTTCTGTGCATATATTTGTGTTGCAGTTAGAGGCTTTGAGAGCAAGAGGCCATGCTGCGTCATGAGGATGGATGGTGTTTCTATTAGTGGTCATAGAGAGGTCTCCTCACCGCCTAAGCTCCTTTTCTCTCTCACCTACTTTGAAGTCGTAGTTAGACCATAGCCCTCCGTCCATTATGATGTCATTAGCACGGCTTTACACAGGAACTTGACCCCTGCTGAGCCTTTGTTACGCCGGCTTACCTGCCTTAGGTACTTGTTTGAGGATGATCCCATTTCAATAGGAAATATCAACAGAGTGGCATAATAGGACAACATGGAACACACGTGAAAAAAGAGAGACTCGCACCATCATGAGAGACTTCACAATACCTTTTCTAATTTCCTGGCCCAGCACCTACATCCACAATGGCTGGAGGCTGTTTGTATACACCCCCCGCTGTGTGGTTCAAATATAGTGCCGACTTCGGTGTAGTAAAGGACGGCCATACAAAGTTCTGATTAACGAATTAACACCCTCTAATAGCCCTTCACCGTCCTCCCTTGAATGGATTAAGGCTCCTCTCTTAACACTTTCTTTTGCACAAAATTTAATTAAGATTTAGATTTGGTTTGAACATGCCAGGACAGATTCGCACTGCATTCATGATGTACTTCAATTAAAACTACAACTTAAGCTGCTTCCCCAATAATTAGACTATCTCCTTTATTTAAATGCTATCTAATTATGCTTTATCCCTGAGTAATTCAATTTCTTACGCAGGGTACAGCGTGGATTCTGGGACCATTTTAAAGGTCATTTTCTCCAATTTAGGGGTTGTATCGAGTGCCTTCCCCTTTTTAAATACATAGCTTTGTTTTGCAACTGCGCATTACAGTTTGCAACAGCAAATATTCAATTAGACGCCACTTTAATCCCCCGCCATCCCTGACAACATGCTCTCAGTTAGCATCCAATCAACAACTCCTCAGGAAAATATGTAGAATGAATAAAGCTCCATGGCGAGTGTTTACAAACATGATGGTTTTCCAAACAGTGCTTTTTTTTTGTCTTTGTTGACATTTGCCCTCCTGAGGCGGGTTCCCATGTATTTGCATAGTGATTTAAAACAACTGAGAATGTCCTGCCCAGTGTTAATTTACTCAAAGCAGTGGGGGTCACTGGCCCGGCCACTGACCATTACACAGTAGGACAGGGGTGTCCAGCTGACTGTCCTTTTAATCGACAACAGCAGGCCTAAGGAATTTAACAGCAGGGGATTCACCATTTTTTTCCCGAACAAATAACGTTTATGGAAGATTTACGAGTTATCCGAATTGTCTGGGCTTTCCTCCCTTTCGCTTCATTCAATTAGCGGCTGTGGATGTGTCGGTTAAAGGGGTGACGAGACAATTGAAGGTGTCATCTAATTATTTTTATCCCTGCGCTACGCAGAAACAGCTCCCCGTGCTGGAATCTCCGGCCTTGGCTCGGCGATATGAAGTAAACGGGTTAAAGCAGCGGGGGTGATGCAATATGTGGCTCTCCTGGAGATGTCCCCCAACCTATAACATGTTTAAAGTGAATCAGGGACCTGCAGGACCGCAATTTGATTAGATGGAAAATGTAAGGTAAATCGAATCAGCTACTTTATATGCACGTTTTTGAGGCTGTATCTCTAGTAAGGTCAGATACTGTACTGTTCACAGAGGTAAAGGAATACGTGTTTAAAGGTCACCTATTGTGCAAAATCCACTTTTTCATACACTTCTTTTCTACATTGACATGTGTCCCCTCTGAAAGTTTCACGAACAAAGATTCTCTCTTTTTGTCCTGATCCATTTCTATAAAAACCTGTCTGAAAATGAGCTGATCAGATTTTGGCCACTTTGTGATGTCATAACGATGTTTTGTCTTGTGTAACCATTAGCCAATCAGCAACCAAGGTAACCCCCCCCCCCCCCCTTATCACCTGAATCTCCTCCTAGAGCTCCATTGAGTTCTTTGTAACCAAATGTCTCTCAGAGGGGCGTGGGGAGGGGCTCCTTATTTTCATCTAAAGTAACAGACAGAGAATCAGCACTTTGGAAATAGGGCTGAAACAGAGGGGATTATGGGTAATGCTGCAATGATCTGTTTTGTGTTTCAGCCAATCAGAGACAGGCTCTGTATATATCTGAGACCTGTGATATATTGATGAAAAACAGTATAACCTTTAAAATGCTTTAATGTATCCGATCCGAGCCAAACTCGTCCTGAGAAGTCTTGAGAGCAGGAGCTGGAGTCCGTCCTGCAGCCAGGTTTCCCTCTTGTTTGTAAATCAGCTGTGAGTAATGGATTCTGGGAAGCTGCCCTGCTGCAGGGTTGCTCCCTCGCTGCCGGACCCTCCCATGCTCCCCCGTCGACATTGCCTTCCCAAATCTGTCCTGATGTTCCTAGTCTGTCAGGAGCCGCCCCGGGGGGCCGTGCGATCGCCCCGCTCGGCCCGGCCCCTTCCCCTCGCTGGGCCCAAGCCAGCTGAACCGTGTAAGTCCCTGCCATTGCAAACATGCTGACCCCAAACGGGATTGACAGATCGCAGACCGTGGACGCTCGCCCACCAGTCCGGGGACATCAGGTTCCACTGGTGGTAAGAAAAACGGCTAGCATTAAGAGGTCAAGCTGACACATTCGGGTGTGCATTGATAATCAGCTTCACGAGGAGAACATGAGTGCAATTCTGATGGCTTTTATAAGTGTAAACAACCGTGTAGCTGTCCCTATCATACTGTTTTTCATCAATATATTATAGGTCTCAGATACAAAACCTGTCTCTGAAGTGTTTGGCTCCAAACACCAAACAGATCATTGCAGCATTACCCATAATCCCCTCTGTTTCAGCCCTGTCTCCAAAGTGCTGATTCTCTGTCTGTTACTTTAGATGAAAATAAGGAGCCCCTCCCCACGCCCCTCTGAGAGACATTTGGTTACAAAGAACACAATGGTGCTCTAGGAGGAGATTCAGGTGATAAGGGGGGGGGGGGGGGGGGGGTTACCTTGGTTGCTGATTGGCTAATGGTTACACAAGACAAAACATCGTTATGACATCATTAAGTGGCCAAAATCTGATCAGCTCATTTTCAGACAGGTTTTTATAGAAATGGATCAAAAAGAGAGAGAATCTTTGTTCCTGAAACTTTCTCTTTCCACAGAGGGGACACATGTTGATGTAGAAGAGACATGAACAAGTAGATTTTGCATAATAGGTGACCTTTAAGAAAAAGCTCTTGAATTCAGTTTACTTCACAAAGCACATTTGTAGCATTTCCCCGTTTCCTCTGTACTGCTACACTGATCCGTGTGTCTGCACAACGCCTTGGCTATGACGACCACATGGGTCCCCAAGCGCACATTAGAGAGCCTGGGGGGTCCCTAAGTGTCACCCATGAAATCAGGATGTTAGGGTATGAAAAACGGGGGAGGGACCGCTAGTAATTCTCATTATTGTTAAATGTTCGTCGTCCCTGGTGTTGACTTTGCCTTAGTCTGGCGCCGCTTGCCAAGAAACAACATGACTACCACACCCGCCGTTTTTAAAAGCTCCAGATATGGGGGGACGTCTTCTTAAGTCTGACCCTAAATTAATTACAACAAGATCTGACCAATAAGGGCTTGGTGAATTTTCCTCACCACTGCTTGCCTTATAATTGCCCCAAAGATTAATCTTGAATCAGCTCTTGTGAAACACGAATAATTATACGCTGATAAATGCAAAAATGTTCTAATTCCAAAAAGGTCAATAGCAATTTGTCAGCAATGAATGTAAAGGTGGAACTGCAGGGTTTCCACATCTCTTCCACTGCGGCCCGAACACTGCGCTGACTGGCAGAGCAAGAGAACTTCTCAATGGCACATTTCTGACGTCCATAATGGCTTAATGTCTGCTTCTGACAGAGATATTGGGGGGAAGTAGAGTGACTATTTGCACGTTGGCGTGGCCCAGAGGCTTTTGCTGTCACAGCTGATGACAGTAACTTTCTCCATGCAGATTAAATTGGTGTTTACAGATTTGCCCTGGGTGTACATTTTTCCCCCTGCTGGGCTCCACTGGCTGATGATGAGTCGCAGATGAGACCGACCGTTTCTCGACACTGACGCTTACCCTCGATCACACACAGCCTCAGTGGCTTACCAGGCATCCGCCACTTTACCGCCACGCAGCGCTTTCCCCTCTAACAGTACACCAGCTATTTACATCTGCAGAAAATTGGAGTGCTGCCACTTTTGTCACGCTGTACTTGCTGCATGGAGCAGTGAGATGAAATGCCGTTGAGCAAATTAAACACCATCACTCACGATGTTGATGGTAGACTCCAAGCAAAGGTCCCGTAGTGTTACAATGGATATCAATGACTTCCTGGTGTTGTTGAATTGCGTGGGTTGTGACAGCTGGTCAGTAAGAATGTGCTCAAAGTTTAAAGACACAGTGGGTTTGTTTGCACAGATGCATGAGACCCCACTTCAAAAAGAAAAAGGAACTTGGCTTATCACACAGAGAAGTTGGGTTTTATGTGAGTCACTTCAAAACGGACAGATTCTCAGTTTAAACATTTGGTTTCCAATCTATTTGGAGGAATTGAAAATGGCTTTCCCACTGTACAAATGAGTAAGAGTGAGATATTAAGTAGTTACAAGTCATTTGCATTGATTAAACTTTTAATTGTATAATTGTGGGAAAGCTGATTGCTTCAAGTGATGCGGTATTTACTCCGAAGGCACTTTATTAGTGAACTTCAGAGTAAAATCAATGCCCAGATTAACCTGCTCGTATAGCAACACATCCAAACATTTGCTTTTTTTGGACAAATATCCATATTTCATTCAATATTTTGGCATTTGTATGCATCCGTTTTTATACAAACTAACAACACGGCACATTCGTAACTGCTATTTTTTTTTTCTTGTTAAGTTATTGCTATTTAGATGAAATGAACTCCTTCTAGATGCTGGTCACCTGGACGCTTTTTGCATGTGAAGATGGATAAGCAGAACAGCATCTATGTGTGTATTCATTTCAGGTTGTAAACAGTATTCTCTGACACCGGGTTGTTATCGAGTTGTGGCCCCCGGCGTAGGATTGATCCACTTCAGTGCAGCAGCAGGGGGGCGGGGGGCTCTGGAGGGGCTCAGCGGGGCTCCAAATCAATAAGGTTAATAGATGTGGGGGCCACGCAGTCAGAGGTGTGCAGCCTGGCATTTTCGGTGCCAATGAGGAAAAATTCCTGATGACGAGGTGTCTCTTTTGGAGCCTGCATTAATGTCAGTCTGATTACCTGATACAGTGGGTTAGGGGAGCCATTAACTGGAATTAGCTTTACAAGGAGACCCTTCAGATTGGAGACTTTTTAACTTGCCACCTCTTCATCCGCTGTCCATTGAGAACAAATTGCCAGCCCCCTCCTTCCTTTCCTCCAGACTCCATTCTTTCGCTCTGATTTTCTATAATGCCAACAGTTTCATAATCACTTGATGAGTAATTTCCTCTCATTTGGGATTCAGAGAGAGAGAGAGGTTTGACTTGGAAGTTCATTTTTTTTCTTCTCATTTTTACTCAAATCGCATTTACAAGAAAAGAGGGGTTTGGAGATGGGGGGGGGGGCGGGGAAGGAAATGCGTGATTCAATAAAAAAAAGAAACATTAGAAAACCTGGAAATCAAAGCTTATCATTGCAGGATTTGCTTTTCCACATTTGCTGCTGGACTTCTGCGATATCACGGCCTCTCCTCCTCCTCCTCCTGAATACCCCCATTATTTATTTCCGGGACAATAAGCTAACAGTTCACAGAAAGTCTTTTGTACATTCCCCTCACACAGAAAGTTTGTGCTTAGCTTTCCCACACTGTGATATCCACTAGACTATTAAGATTTGTGAATAGGGCCCTTCAGTTTCTCTCAGACTTACAGCAGAGTTTGAATAGCAAATGCAAATGAGTTGCTTGCTGATCTATTCTCCGAGTACCTGGCTAATGTCCATACAGAAAGTCTGAGTGTGTGTGGACGAGGATACACTGGCCAGAGCTCACCTGCAATTAGCCATGCACCTGCATCAGCTGAATTAAAGTGTGCGAGCAGAAGTCATGCTGCTCTCTCCCCTCAGCCCCCCCTAAACAAAACACTGAAGTCATTTGCAATAAAAGAATCAGTTGTCTCCTTTCCCCCCCTTTCAAAAGGGCCCTTTGCATAGGAAATCAGTTGTCTCTCCCTTCATGGACACCATGCCGAGTGGGCTCCCATGGAAATGAGTTTTGGTATTGTTGTGCCGAGGCACTCCCCCTCTAATAAATTGAGGAGGATTAAGGGAGAAGAATGTAATAAAGGATAGTCATTTCATCATGACAGCCATTTTTAGAGGGGGTTGGGGCAGCCGGAGATTTAAAGGATAATCAGCCCCGGGTTTATTTCCATAACACGCATTACAATCTGCTTCTTTGAACTTTGCTGCCACTTAGGTTACTACATTTGTAGGAGGCAAAAGAAAAAGCATTATTATCGAATGTTTAGTGTTTGAGGCATGAGTGACATATTAGAGACATCTGAGTGAGTTATTAAACCGGTTTGGCTCTTTGAGATTACTACGCATTAATCTAAGCACTTTGAAGTGTGTGTGTGTGTGTGTGTGTGTGTGTGTGTGTGTGTGTGTGTGTGTGTGTGTGTGTGTGTGTGTGTGTGTGTGTGTGTGTGTGTGTGTGTGTGTGTGTGTGTGTGCGTCTACAGTGGAATTATAGGCATATATTTTGGCTGTAAATGATATTTAAGAAAGAGTGTTTGAAATGCTTCCCTTGACTTTCATTTAGAAACACACGAAGCTCAAGTGGCTGAAACATTTTGTTGATCATGCTGCCAACTTTTCTCCACGCATAGTATGAGTCTTTTTATTGATCATGCATTTAGAGCCCACCCCCGCCCCTCCTGGCTGTTTGTTTAGTCTCCGTACGAGATTGGAAACACTTCAGAAATGGTGACCAGCAGCAGGTGATAGGGGTGGGGGGGGGGGGGGCTGAGCTTTGAAGTCTGTGCTCCTTATTGATCCTGTGCATATTCTAAAAATCAAAGAGGGCATCAAAGGCATAGCTAAACTCTTAAAGACTCTGCACGCACCAAAAAAGGGCACCAATGACAGCGTGAACAAGCAAAGCAGGTGGTGGCTGCCGGTCGGAGGAATTACCCCCCACCCCTCAAAACCCCAGACAGACTGCTGAACGCTTCTATTTTCATGTCGGACACCAGTGTGGCTCCCACTTTGACTGGCACTTGTCTCTCATTAGAGGAAGGGAAAGGCAGCTTGGGGAAATCTTCCGTTCAAATTAATTAGTCTGTTGAAGCAACACGCTGCACAGGATATTGGAATATAGCATTTGGAGCAATTAGCCGATAACTTTTGACAACATGATTTGTGCCGCCATGCTAACTCTATAAATTATAGAAGGTGCTAATCTTTATGGTGTGACATTTTGGGAGTTGGTGGGCAAGACATTATTAGAAACAATATGTCAGCAAGGCTAATATATAGCGGCTAACGGATAGCTCTGTATCACGCTATATGGGGAATGTGCTTGCTTTTGAAGAATCACAAATCCATTTCTAACCACAGTTTAAATACCATAATAAAAACACCATGGTCTTTTTCTGTACGTTAAAAAGTAGTTCTTGCGTTTTCTCCCTTACAATTTTTACACAGTATACTGCAAAAGTATTCTAGGAGAAACGTTTTCCTCAGTAATTGAGAATGCAGTTTAGTTGTTTATGGGAGTCTGTTGAAATGCCAAACTTAAGGACTAAAATAATAAAGAAAAAATTCATTTATTTCAAATTACTCGGATATTCTCATTCTTATACAGTAGGTGTCATTGTGCTCAAAACACACTTACAAGCCAGTATTAAGTTCTCCATCGTGTCACAAAGTGCGAACTAGACCCAGCTTCATAGTGACTGATCTCTCTGACAGCCCACAGTCCACAGAGCCATCACCTCCACAGTCCACGACTCCACTATTGGCACAATTGATGACACTGAAGCAGCTAGGTGGAGGCTTCAATTGGACCATCTTTCCTGAGACTTGGGGATAAATCCAGGGTGCTTCAACATCCCCCAGCTCCCCCTGTGATGTATGCCTGTCCTCTGCTCTCCTTGGGTGCACACGGGAGTTATTTGAGCCTTTGTGGGAGCAGCGGGACGCAGCGCTGCCACACCGGCTCACTGTTGGATTACCCTCATTGCGTGAGTCTTTGGCCTCTCTTTCCTCTGGTGACGACACAGGGTCGAGTTCACAAGGGGCTGATTTAACTCATTCACCGCAGTCAACTGCCACTAGCCACATGCCTGCCAGCCCAGTAATTCTAACACAACACTAACTGTTCCTGAAACGCAGAGACCAAATGCCTCTTTGACTCGATTCACATATATCGCATTTTTTTCGGAGGGATGATGGGTTGATTTACGCCTAACGCTCTCCGGGGAGCAAGAGAAATTTAGCTCGGGGCACTTGGAGGTCTTGTTTGTAGCTACTGTAAATGTGTGCTTTACACTCTCTGTCTTATTTGCTTTGCTTCACATGAGGTCTGGCTGTCTGTTGGAAAATACATTTGTGGTGCTTTTTTAAAGCTTAAGCTATTGGGGGACTCGGAAATTGACAAACAATTGTAATCTGTGACTACATATTATCATAATTCATTGTAATGGTTCATTTAAAAGTTCTGAGTTCAAGCTCCTCAATTAATGACAATACTCTGGATTGAACAATAGCAATTCAAATGTAATTAATAAACAAAGAGTGCAGATAAAACACTCATTAAAAATGATTTGTACCTGGTTTAAGACTCCGCAACACAATCTAGATGGAAGTTCAAGCACATACTATAAAAAGGTAAATGCACTTCAAGAAACCCCCTAGAAATATCTATTTTCTAGTTGTTGCAAATATGATTTTTAAATCGAGTCCACTTCCCCTTATAGAGAAACAGAGAAGCTAACACTCAATCATTCATCTGTACAAACTTTCCTCATGTTGCTAAAAAGCTTGTTTCTGGTGTAATGATAAGCAGGTGTATAACTGTCGTTGTCATTATCACCTGCAGCATGAACAACATCCATAATACACCTCAGCAATTATGACAAACAGGTACTCAAAACTGTGATTATATGGACTGTGTTTCTTAAATAGGAAATTGTTTATATGAATATCTTGGAGTAAAATCCAGATCTAGAGATACATATTTATTTGTATTATATTGGTTTATTTGACAGGCGCAGTTCACATGAATAGTTAGAATAGATTTAGACAAGAGGCTATTGTTCATGATGTTGTAAAGTCACCCTAAAAACAACTTACATTTAAAATAACAAGTTATTACAATCAGTAAGAACATGCAACATACGGGAACTGCTAAAGAATATCTAGACTTAATTCAGTGTAAAACATCTTCAAGTATACATTTTACTTTGTGAGTATCTATAATAATTACCCCTTTAATTGCACAGGGATTAGGATGGCTGTCCTCGTTTCTCGGGATGTTGTCACTGAGCTGAAGGAAAAATAACAAAACAACAAAAAGCTTATCCTGCCTTTTCCCAAGAGACTTAACAATCATACGAACAATGGACCTACTGACCCCTGAAACCCGTCCTTTTCGTGGTGTGTGAGGACGTGGTGTTGTTACTGGCCGTGTTTCTTAAGTACTGCGCTTTGCTGTAAGTAGCCTGTACAGCGAATGTCTTTGGCCTCGCTAACGGAGGCGTCCCACTGACGTCCCAGGAGACGCATCTGAGTAATGTTCTCACATTAACAGGGCAAACAAGGGATACTCTTTACTTTGGGACGATTAATCCAAGATCCTGCAGCGCTCCCGCTCCCCGTCATGATGGATCTCGTGTGATGTCACATCATGGTGAAATAGTCCTAGTGGTTTGGTACCATCTTTTTTTTTTTTTTTTAAAAGGAGGCATCCCAATTCAATAGCAGGACGAGTGAATCAGAATACCGTTATTAGAGGGGACGTTTACGTTGTTACGGCAGAAAAAGAGCCACAGACAGCTTAATGTTACATGCATTCAAAAGTATAACAGGGTATATGAAGGAATCCTGAAGTCAAACGTAATCCCTTTGAAGACCTTTTTTAAGACCCTTCCCATACATTTTAAGACCTCATCGCCACTTGGAGTTTTAACCGGTTCCTTGGCGACACACTTTACCTCACATTGACTATATACAGTATTGATTGTCCTTCCTCCTTATCTTCCAACCATTTGGACGCAGACTTGCATTTCCCCATAACGATGTTGCTTAGCAACCGGCGTAAACGGACCTTCACGCGCTATCAAGCAGTTAGCGTGCGATGTCCTGTTCAGATGACGTCAAATCCAACGGGATGCCATAAATAAACTACACAGAATCACACTACACACCTACGCAATGATTACATTCAGGCACACTGTAGAATACAACCTCTTTGGACCATTTAGATACTTATTGAAAACAAGATACAAAATGTAATACCTTAGAAAATGCCCTTTAATATTTTTTAAGACTCCCTGATTAAAGTAAACGAGTGAACATGGGAAGTTTCCTGTGCTTTGGTGTTTCTGCATGTCATGTAATTAAAGCCCGAAAGTCAACTCTTTTTTTTGTGTGTTTTGTTTCAGGGAGGAGAACAAATGAATTCAAGTCTTTTCAGTTTGTGGATTTCAACTTTGTTTGACATAAAACGTGCACTTTAACAGATTTGTATTTCCTTTAACACGGTTCTTCCACAGTGTGTCAGCTGTTTAGAAAAGGGTGTGAAAAAGTCTGCTGCCTGTGGCCAAAAGAATGAACTATGGCAGACTGGAGATGGTGAATAGGCCTTTTACAGGTCACAGGACCCATTCAGCCCGCTGACATTGTCATTATCTGACCGTCATAGATGGGCCTAATTAATATTCTCATCATAGGCCTCTGGAACATTGTAAACAAAATTATCCGCTGAGTACCATTTGCTTATTCAGTCGCTCGTTGACTCCGGCAGTGAGAAACTAGCACTCTGCAGAAAATGAACACAAAGTGAAGGCGAACTGGCGGACAAGCACGACTCCTTTTCATGGCCAGAATCACTCTTTTCATCTCCTCTGAGGGGACAAAGGGGGAAATAAAACACTACGTTGAAGAGGGTTTTTGGCTTGATAATAATCACTTAAGTATTAGTTTGGTACAAAGATATGGGATAAATAAGTACGTTGTCAAGCTGAAATAAAAGGCAAAAAAGTATATATATTTAAGTATTGATGAAGCGCTTTTTTATTTAAAAATGTGTCAGTAAATCTTGAAATGAAAAATCACAAGTCTTACGAGTTATAGGGTTATGGGTGCTATTTTTGTCTTTAAGGTTACCAAGCTTGAAATATCTTTGCATCGGTATTTGTGATATATTTAAAGTGTACTTTAATAGATGGTTGTTCCTGCAGATTCCCTCTCCGTGGGGCGTTGGGAGAGTTATGAAGTGTCGTGAGGAAGGGGGACCTGAAGCTGACAGACATGTTCTCGAGGCGACCGGTCTCATGACGGAGCCCCTTCAGATGGGAACGCGAACAGACTGAAATGCTAATTTTCATGATAAATCTGCGGTATGAAATTGTCGGTACAGAGCTGCGGCCCCGAGGCTGTGCGTTATTGCTTTATTCTATTAGTCAGTTATTACCGGCAATCACAGTCAGCCCCCACCGCCCCCCCGCACACAAAGCCCCTTTTACATTACATTTATCAGGTGTTGTACAAACGTTGAAAACATATGACGGCAGAGGGGTTTGGGGGGGGCCTCTGCTGAGGGAGGGGCCCTCCAGCTGGCCCACAGTGCATCTGTTCTCCGGGCTGCAGTGACACCATGAGGGCCACTTATATCCTCTCCTATACATCCCAGTTCTGACCTCGTGTTTATGTACATTGGAGGATCTCTTGACACTGCTAAGGCTCAAGTGTGTGAACGTCGCTGTCAGATACATGTAGCTAATCACCTGACTATGCACTTGTAATTGAGCTACCTCTCCGCCCAGATGTTCAGCCCCGTGCCCTCTCTCCACTTCCTCTTATGGGAGCGCCAGCCTGAGGCTATTTACATCACTATCTGTGGAGTAATTACCATACTGTTTTATATAATGCCAAGGCAATCATAGGGTGATAACATGCAATTAAGCAGTGTTCTCTGATTTGTACGTAGGCAATCTTGCATCACTCCAGCCCCGAAGATAAAGTGCCCGTTTCAAAATGTCACTTTCTCGTAGCTTAATCTGATTATTTTCAATTAATATGCATGTCTTTCTATCCTGGGATTGCAGCCGTTATTGACATTGATAAATTGAGCTCATTTCGATCCGGATTTGAGCCAGAGACACCCCATTTGGTTAAATGTCACCTGTTATACTCGCTTCTCTCTTTGTTTGGCGCTTCATTTTTAGGGATTAGAGAAAAGGACAAACATCGAGGGGGTTTGTTGGGATATAATTGTTTGTCATGTCATTTCTGCACCTTGCAAATTCCCCGTGAGTCCTGTTGGAAGCAGGCAGGCGTGGATGACAGGTGCCAGGGGGCTCGGTGTTTATAGAGTCGCCCAGGAGAGTAATGTGGGCCGGGGCCTCAAGAGACAGTCTGCCTGTCTCACTGAAGCAGCTCTGCATCACAGCCTCACAATCTCTGATGCAGACGTGAGAGGGAAAAACAAACAAGAGTGGAAATGTTAATGTTTGCAGGTACAGCGGAGAGTCTACTCATCTTCCTTTGCATACTGGAAACTCAAATGATTCGCTTGTACCTTAGACCTGAGATTTTCAAGAGAGACCGTGGGAAATTGTCCAATATCACAAAATCAGTCAAAATTAATATTATTTTGTCGCTGAAAATAAAATCCAACAGTGCCGTGGTCACAAGCAAACCTAAACGTCATCTCCAAAGGAATAACGCGTCCAGTGTTTCCCACAGAATTTGGAGGCGTGTGGTGCAGCGGGTTGAGCGTTGGTGTACAGATCAGGGGGTCACAGGTTCAAACCCCACTGCAGTCAGCATGTCGTTGTGTCCCTGGGCAAGACACTTCTCCCCAAATTGCTCCTGTGGGGATTGTCCACAGTATTAAGTATGTGAGTCGCTTGGATAAAAGCGTCTAACAAGTGACATGTAATAATAATAATAATGAATTTGATTCTATTTGTGGGGGCACCGCACAAAAAAAGAAAAGCCAAAGGCCCCTTAACCTATTCGGGTGGTCCACTCATCCACCCCCCCTCAAATAAGATAATACATGCTACTGTAGAGAACGTTCTTGTTGCTCTGTGTTGCATTGTGGGTGAAACACACCGGAGTTGAGGATCTGTGGGGTTTATTCTCCCAAAAATATAATTTAGGCATTTAGCAGACTTACAATGACCAATTACAGACAGGGACATTCTCCCTGGAGTAACCGAGGGCTAAGTGCCTTACTCAAGGGCAAGTGGTGACATGCAGGATTTGAACTCGCAACCTTCCGATCATCAGCCCACCTCACTATCCATTAGACTACAAAAAAATAAAATAATAATAATAATAATAATATTTTTTTTATGAGATCCATTTGTGGCGGACCATATTTAATTGTTGCGGCCCGCCACAAATAAATCAATGTATGGGAAACTGTCACTTCCAAACAAGAACCGGGACTATTTTTGTTCACCTGCGTTTGTACATTTCTGAACAAACGGGTAACTTTCTCAAAGCTAGCTACCTAGGAGTTGAACTCGTAGCCAAATTGAGAGACTTGTAATTGAACTATCATTATATGCTGCTGCAATGTGTCATTTAGTCACTTTTTCTGTTGTGCTGTGGGATTCTGGGAGTTTAACTAATGCAGCAGCACTTAATAAGGTCTGACTTGTTCGAAGTGAATATGTCAGCACTTTTCTTTTTGTCCTCAGGTTAAATCCCCATGGTTTATTGCACTGTAAGTCTCTTTGGACAAAGGCATTAGTTAGATGCAGTGTAATGCAGTTGAGTTTCAGAGCTGGGAAGTAACTAAGTACATTTTGAGGTACTTGAGTATTTCAATTTCATGCTACTTTATACTTCTAGGGAAATAACGTAATTTTTTTTTATTTCACAGCTTTAGCTACTGTTAACTAAATGCATCTCTAAAAATTAGACTTAGTGGACTTACTCTTTAGGTCCCAAGCGTTTAAATATATATCAATCACAACTGTGTTTGTCTACAACATTAAAATCTACTTGATGCAACAATACCATCTAGAAATGTCACATATACAAATATAATTATGAACACACATAGCGGCCATTTTCTGCACTATGATCACTTTGGTACTTTTACTGAAGTAAGATTTTGAATGAAGGACTTCTACTTGTAATGGAGGATTTTGACAATAATGTCTTGGTACTTTCACTCAGGTAAGGCTACACACTTCTTCCACCACTGTTGAGTTTATATATTTCTAGGGAAGACATCTTATTCGGTTGTAGTGAGCAGGCAGCTCCGTCACATCCGAGCAGATTCTTCCGTGTAGCCTGAGGGAGCGTGGTGCTCACCGTTTGAAGATTAAAACATCCACTGTCATTTCCTGCTCCAGTGGTTGCTTTCCCCAAGAAGAGTGCAGATATGAATTGTATTTTCCACCCCCTTCAGAGCTGATTATCGAGACGCAGCCTTTCAGTGGCCTCCACGTTTCATGGTGGTCCCAGGAACAAGCCACCAAAGAGGCGCAATCGGAGGGGTTTCGGATCAGCTGTGTGTTGTATTTGTGTAAGCCATTGTTCCAAGCAAATACAAAAGGTGAAGCATGGCTAAATCCTTTCTACTTCCTTCTCTGTGTGTGTGTGTGTGTGTGTGTGTGTGTGTGTGTGTGTGTGTGTGTGTGTGTGTGTGTGTGTGTGTGTGTGTGTGTGCGCCTGGGACTGTTTTCATGTGTGTGGTTGTTGGTGTATTTAGACCCTGCTTTCAGTCTTCCTCCACAGCCCATCAGTGCGTTGTCAGCAGCACGTCCAGTCCGGAGGAAAGGCCCGGGATGGGATGGGTGCCATGGTGGGGGGGCCCTAATAGAGCCATCAGTCAAGTGCCTGTCCAGCCGAGCGTACCGCGGGGCGTTAGCGTTAATGCTGAGGAGCAGGGCTGTTTGTCAAAGTGCATCCAATGTGAAGGAAGTTGTTAGTTAAGTGTGTGTGTCCTGTCACACGGCTGCACGGACATCCCAGCGGAACAGCTTCTGTGGCTGCTTTGGTTTTTACTCACTATTTGATATGCTAGCCGTATTTCAACGGCATTACAACCACTACTATATATATTTATTTTCCTAATACACAAGAGTGACGGAAGGGATTTGACTGATAACCAATGCACTTTCATCCAACATGGAGAATTCCTCTAGAAGACTGATGACCTTTTTCATGATTTTCTATATCAGGAAACGATATGGGTTCATTTTAGAAATATTACAATTGGCCGTTAACTTTTTTGTATAAACTTGATATCAATATGAACCCCCAGCAGTCAGTTACTCATCACAGTATTGCAAACTATTAAAAACTACACGTGTATTTCATATTCTGGTGGAATCCCAAATGATTCCAAAGACACTAAACATTTTGAGTTGAAATATGGGGAAATGTATATAAAATCAAGAACAATACAATTCATATTTAAATTTGTAGGAGTCAGGTTTAGAATTTTATATTTTTTCAAAGTCATATACTACCCTTTAAAACATGTTGCACTAGCCAACACAAAATATCTGAATCACAAATCCTTTACTCACGTTCAAGGTAGAAAAAGATATATAGCATTATTTTAAAAAGAGGTAACGTGTGTCAGCCACATAACAGTCGTCAAAGTATGTATTGAGTCATTTCACAGAAGCATACAGGATGCTAAGGGTTTATAGAAAAATAACAAGCCCTCATCAGAAATCAGAGCTACTTTACTGCAGATATGTATTTGCTAAGTAATGTCCGGAGCCAAAGACCTCCATGGCTATTTTAAGAGGTTGGCCCAAAGTGTGTGTGCATGTTTGTGTGCAAGCCACTTCCTGCGTGACCTTCTGGAGTGTGAGAGGAGCCGCAGTGAGACACACTCCAACTCTGCATGGAGCGCCAACACTACCCACTCTGCACCAGCAGATCAGCAAATCACTCACTGCTACACACACTGCTACACACACACACACACACACACACACACTGCTACACACACTGTTTTCTGCATGTGATTTTAACCCTCATAAATACCACTATAGCTCCTTTCCCCCCTCTCTAATAGTCATTTAAATCAGCAGATATGAAAGTGCTGACGAGTTCATTGCCTTTACTTCAAGTGCTAAACCCCAGAGCACACTGTATAATTCTCACTTCTATTTATTGTTTTTCAACAAATATACATATGCGGAAACGAGCGCGTGAACCATGTCTTGTTATGTGTGAAAAATGAGCCGTGTATACATATTTCTACAACACTCTTTCTCCACTCAGACACCTTTTTCAACACCATTTACAAGAGTAAACAGTTCTGTTGTTTATGTGCCACACGAGTGCCCCTTGGGAAGCCGCGTAGAAGAAGACGTTCCTCTGCAACACAGTCTCACGGCATTTCGTGTTCACCAACACGATTTCCCCCTTTTTTTCGTGTTGCACAGCACGATTTTAAAAGCAATGTAAATGATAACAAATTAGAAGGAAAAACAGATTTAAAAAAATACAGATTTCAGTATTCTGACACAGAACGATTTTAGAAGCAATGTATTTCTACTGGTAACTACATGTTTCGTGCCTGCAGCAAATAATAACAAATTAGAAGGAAAGAAATATGGCAAAAAATACAGATTTCAGTATTCTGAGGCTCTGAGACATTTCTTTTCCTCGTGGGCGGCAAAAAAACTCAGACATTATACAATTTAAAATAAAAGGGTTAGGCTTAGGCTTAGGGTGAGATATTGAGTAAGAACATGTTTTTATGAACCACACAGCTTCTGGTCTTCCAAGACCCGACCGGACAAACAGACGTGGTGCACACGAAACATGCTACCAATAGAAATGCATTGCTTTTAAAATGGTGTTGGTGAACACGAATCAATAGATTAAATTAATTTAGTGACTATAACACGAAATGCCGTGAGACTGGGCTGTCCTCGGACACGTGTCTGACTTTCTGTCCGGGGCATCCCGACGCTTCTTTGGGAGCAGAATGTTGCCTGGGGGCTGAAAGTGAAATGGGTCAGCTGTTTCCAATACAGCAAAAGCAAAAGCAGAAGTGGAGATGTAAAGATAGCACATGTTGGAGCATATAGATCTTATGCTCACATGGGACCTGCTGCTTGTTTAGAGAATCTCCGATCAAAGCCTTCCCTCCTGAGAATGGCTTTATTAGATTTCACACCTTCCCCCTAGGAGCCGGGGCAAGCATGCTTCACTACATCAATAAATATTCATCCTTCTCTCAGATCAATGCCTTTTCAATTTTGCCGTTACATAGCGACGCATTACCCGTGATTGTTTTTGACACAAATATTTAATGTATTAAAGCCCCATATGTTGTGCCACCCTCAGAATGAGCCTGTATCTTCCCTGGTGATGAACTGTTTCTTTTCAGCGTGACGGCGGAGGGGGAAGAGCAACACCGTGTTTTAATTGGCTGGGATTAAGTTTGGATTGAGAAGACTTTTTGGTTGAATGAGATCCGGGCATACTGCCAAATGAATAGAAAATGGTGTTCTCTTCCTCTCCACTGGCCATGGCACTCCCTCGTCATTAGTAGGGGGGGGGGGGGGGGGTGTATGTGAGCCCTTCCGGGTTTGATTTTAATAATGTCTTCATCTTGCCTCTTTCAATTGGGTTTTTTGGGGTAAATGCAATCCGTATTCTTTTCCCATTTAGGGAACTTGGATAAAAACACCTCTCAGGTCTTGAGTCCAGGCTCCAGGAGTGTTAGGTGTGTCTGAAATTGAAGAATGGTATTATCTTTCATGAAATATGGTTTGCTTTCACTGAGGGGTGTTGAACGAGAGCGCATTTCTTCTCCCTGTAAGGGTGTCTTATAGCTCTTTGTTTTTATTTTGAAGGCGCTTTAATGTTTTTGATTTATAGATAGGTTTTTGATAAGAGGACATCTTCATGTAGTCTCTCTACTTTAAAGAGTCCTCTCCTGCTGATGTTCAGGTGTATATCAGTATGTAGTGTCTCTACTTTAAAGAGTCCTCTCCTGCTGATGTTCAGGTGTATATCAGTATGTAGTGTCTCTACTTTAAAGAGTCCTCTCCTGCTGATGTTCAGGTGTACATCAGTATGTGGTGTCTCTACTTTAAAGAGTCCTCTCCTGCTGATGTTCAGGTGTATATCAGTATGTAGTGTCCCTACTTTAAAGAGTCCTCTCCTGCTGATGTTCAGGTGTATATCAGTATGTAGTGTCTCTACTTTAAAGAGTCCTCTCCTGCTGATGTTCAGGTGTATATCAGTATGTAGTGTCTCTACTTTAAAGAGTCCTCTCTTGCTGATGTTCAGGTGTATATCAGTATGTAGTGTCTCTACTTTAAAGAGTCCTCTCCTGCTCATGTTCAGGTGTATATCAGTATGTAGTGTCTCTACTTTAAAGAGTCCTCTCCTGATGATGTTCAGGTGTATATCAGTATGTAGTGTCTCTACTTTAAAGAGTCCTCTCCTGATGATGTTCAGGTGTATATCAGTATGTAGTGTCTCTACTTTAAAGAGTCCTCTCCTGCTGATGTTCAGGTGTATATCAGTATGTAGTGTCTCTACATGTCTCCATGCTTTAATGTTCAAAAAGCTCTTTATTTCTCTCATACTGTCTGTGCTGCAGCACCTCTTTTCACCCTCTGTCTGAAACCAGAGCCCTGTCTGCTCTGATCGGTTAGCTGGCCGGCTCTGTTGTGATTGGTCAACCGCTTAGAGATGTTCCACCCCTTAGCCTATCAGGCACAATGTGTCGGAGCGCTAGCCGATAGAAGTGCAAGTGTTATGTAAGGATGTCACTGTGTTCTGGAACTTTGGGATTTTAACCCTTTACACACCGTTGACATGCACCAAAACCTATACAACACTACAGGAAAGGTTAAACCCCCCCAAAAAGCATAACAGGTCCTTTTTACAAGTTATATATTGTCCGTTTACTTTGACCCACATGCTCCACAATGTCCCCGTTTCACCTTTTCAAGTGCTGCTTGTTGTCGGCACACAGGCAAACAGGCCCACTGTGTCAGGCTCTGGGAGCCGGCTGGAGCCAGAGGTTAGCGCTCCCCATTTTCCTCCCTCCTCGCCACATCTCCATGACAACGGATATAGAAATCACACTGTCTCCTTGGGGGAAGAAAAGCCTTGGTGACACCACACAGTGGCACTTTTGTGGTACATGAAGGAGAGCAGGGTTCATTTAGGCGAGCCGGTCAAGGATGAGTATTCAGCTTTTCTGAAGAGGGGATCAGGATGGAGAGGCAACAACAACAACAAAAAAAGGGGGGGGGGGGGGGGGGGAGGCCTTTGGTCAAAAAGCTGTGATGCGGCTCCAAATAATGAAGAAACAGGTCGGAGACAGAGGTGACGGAAGCATGTATTACTAAGATAGCCAACACATTTATCAGGAGGTAGGGTTTGTCACCAAATATCTACTTTACTCCCTTTTTCCAAATATGTGTGATATGTGTTTATCATTCCAAAACGTCCATTTAGCTTTTACTCATCTACTCTAGAGGGTTGTAAAAGACAGGAGAGGCCTCTACTGGCTGCTGAGGTCCTAACATCTGTCACATTAGTGGGAAACAAGCCCAGCACACAGGGGACGATGACATAAGAGGAGGAAGCAGCTACTGTACAGGAAAAGAAGAAGCAGAATATCTGACATCCGAGCGCAGCTGTGGCTCAAGAGTTGTGAAGCTTATTAAAATTCAACGCACACATTGTTTGATGGATCAAATCTAAGAACTGTCTTCCTCTTTGTGTTTAAGAGCAAAGCCGTTCAATAAAAGCGTCAAAGAGTTCACACTGTTCGTCGAACAATAAAAATCGATACCATTAAACACTTCTTTAGGAAACCCTAAGTGTTTCCCCAGAGGCCTTGTCGGTTTCTATGTATCACATCTCTTGCTTTTTTTACAGTCTCTCGTCAATAAAACATTCGGAGGATCTTAAATTCTTCATTACATCTCTGAGGCAGAGGTCTCCACGCGTCTTTCTTCTCCCCCCCCTCCTCCTCCTCCTCTCTCTGGCGTTTTTGAAGATTCAGGTAGCTGATAGATCAATGGCGGATATTCTTAGAGGAGTGAGCGTACCTTTCATGCAGCGCTAAACTTGTTTCTTCCTGCGCCCCAGGTGTCTGAGGCGTCCGTCCAATCAGAGGAGGGCGTAAGAAGTGGGGGCCGACCGACCGACCGCAAGCCTGATCATTCGCTTCCTGAACGCATTCCAATTCCTTCACAGGCGTATAAGCAATTTTTACAGTAGTTAAGCAGAGGTGGAACTGCTCCAGATAATCTCGCTTAGACCGTCTCCACTGTCGGCCCAGTGACAAATCACGTTAAATCCCAGGCTGAGCTCAAGCACAAAGTGGAATAAGCCTCCTTGTGGCAATAAACATGCGAGTACGGACGGCGAAAACACGATCGGTGTTATCCATCCTTTCAAAACATGCCGTCCCCAGGAAGTCACAGCTTGTGGTGATGGAGCTTTAATTCAAATGTAACTATATAATTCAGAGCTGTATGTTCTCACGGCGTTTACAGTGGGGCCATGTTTGTTGTGATGCCCTGAGGTCCGTTAACTATTAACCAGGACGGATCATTGGACTCCTAACCAGTGGTCTCCATGCCTAACGTGACACTAACTTGACTTCAGAGGGCAGCTTCAATTGTTTAACCCTGAGCTGACCATGACAAATAGTCCTTTCAAACTAGCCAATAGGATTACTTCCACTACAGATAACAATGTTGTGGCAAGAAAAAAACACACAATTACACAAAACACAAATATAGTGTGACAGACGGGACACAGCATCACATAATATGAATTCAATATTCTTCCTTTCTGTTTTGTTTCTAGTTCATTCTATGCATCGTATAGTATAATTATTTCCACTTGATATTGTTGCACTTTTTGATACTTAACGTCATTTTGTTTTACTAGTACTAGAGGTTTAGGTGTCAATACAAATACAAGGGATGTTCCATTATTCTCAATACTTCAATAATATTGTAACAAATAAAATACAACCTATTTACTTCAACATACAATCCTTTTTGACCGCAATGAAGATGACCAGATGAGTCCCTCTCCATTATCTATTTTGTATTAAATGGCTCTTAAAGCATCTCCTTTAAGTAACTGTATTCTTCCCAGAAACACAGTTTTACAGACTGAACTTGAACGCATCATGACAATGTTATAATTTGACCCAGTTAATCTGCTAAACTGTTTTCTAATAAATGTCACAAAAAGCAATTTCACTGTTTTTCAGCGTCCAAGAGGGTCTTTTGAAATTCTTGTTTTTGTCCCACAAGAAGTTTTAACGCCGATATATATTGAATACACATGATACAACAAAGTAAGTTTAGCTCTAATGTCAGAAGTCCTGTAGATATTCAATTTCTCTTTTTACTGCACTGTTAGTGTACAGTTTTATTATTATGCTGCTGTGTTTATTGTATTTGTGTAACTCTGGCACAACAATTTACTTAAATAAATAAATAAATAAAGTCTTATCTTATCTTAAGTGTCTTAAACACCATAATAAGCACGAGAAGTACCCCTACTAACTAACCCTTAAAGGGCAAGTGCAAAAATAATGTTTGTGTGTTATGAAAGCTCTGTGTACCAACAGACATTGTTTCCCTGTGAGGACTGACTCTTGACGCTTCTTGGGGCCCTCTGAAGACCCCTCCTCCCCTCCTTCTCTCCTCTCCTCTGCTCTTCCCCCCCCCCCCCCTCACCCGTCCCGTTTGAGCTTCATCAAAGCAAAAGTAGCTCATGGATTGCTAATGCTTCAGATGGTAGCACTAGTCCTAACAACCCTGAGGTTGAGGAATTCTTTGCAGCGCACTAAGGTCATTTTTTTTTTCCCTCCTCCATTCTCTCCCTCACTTTCTCTCTCCATATGACCCCCTCTCTTTCCCCCCCCCCAAAATGCTTTTCTCTATTAATCAGAGCTCACAGCTCAAACTGGTCTTCAACTTCCTCCCCAATCCTCGCTAAGCCTGTCATTTCTGGCTATTATTTACTTTAATGGGCTTTGGCTGATCCCTG
The DNA here is from genome assembly GCF_949606895.1 of Notothenia rossii. Taxonomy (NCBI): domain Eukaryota; kingdom Metazoa; phylum Chordata; class Actinopteri; order Perciformes; family Nototheniidae; genus Notothenia; species Notothenia rossii. The sequence goes on along the minus strand of NC_136911.1, from coordinate 21,603,014 downwards.
GCGAAGCCTTGGATCTGGAATAATGCGGCTGAGGGTAGCGGCCAGACGCAGGCGCGGGGCTGCCTGTAGATTAGCTACGGCAGATGGGCTTTACAGGGGCTTCCTGTGAGCAGGAGTGTTGATTGAGAGGGCATAATGAGAGAGGTGGTGTCCTCACAATGGACCCAGCCACCTCGCTGCACCTCTTGCGTCCAAACAACCTCCGAGCTCTCCCCTCTCTCCCTTCCTTCCTCTCCCTCGGCTCTGTGTGGAAGTCGGAGAGCAGAAACAAGCACAAAAGCAACTGTAAATAACCATGAATGTTAATCCAGCATTAATTGGTTCCCTCTTAAACTGGGTGTGCACTTTCACAGGCCGGGTCATTAAAAAGGCATAGAGCTCCTCTCATTACTTAACTAGCTTCTTCTATATTTCAAGGGACGGGCTAATAAAATTGACCGTGGCTACAGTATCGAGATGACCTCCATTCGGTGTAAAGAGGGAATCTGAGCTGTGGTGGGGTGTTCCTGAAAAAGGCCCCTTTTTTTGTCATGTTCCTTTTTCAGAGTATCAAACATAAGTTCACCTTTACTCCTGTGGGACACTTCTATTTGTGCCCCCTCAATCCCACATTACATTGTGTCGAGACACTTGAACCAGTAGCACCACAAGCTCTCAACGTAAAATTCAAATAAATATATATATGCTAAACCAATACAACTTCTAAAAGAAAGTATTATTAGGTAAAGTACTGTAAACACTGGACTCCTATTGCTCTCACATTACGATTCCTGCTTTGATCCACCAACACTTATCACTGCTCTTGGACTCAAATAAGTTAAAAAAAAAAGAAAGACCAATACAACTGGTATTATATATTTTTGTACTATATAAATCTGTAAAAGCTGGACTCCTCATGCTCTCCGATTTCTACTTCTATGATGTGTGTTTTCCTGTAAAAAAAACCACCCCTAAAATACCTATTTTAACTTTTTTCTACCCCAATACAATGTCATTGTTGTCACCTGTTTCTCCACACACTGTGGTGTTGACACAAGGCCCCGGGGCCACACTAGGGGCAAACACTCTGAAAGTGTGGAAAAGCCCGGGGTCAAGTTTGTATACAAGAGTTTAAATTTTGTTGCGTCCGACTCTCTCTCGGGGAAGTTTCCACACAAGGGCCACTACACAATCCACAGACTCCAATTATCCCCTTCCTCTGAGCGCCTTAAGCAACTTTTTCTAAACTCCTTTCACGTCGCTCTTGTCAAGCAATGAAAGAAAAACTAACCACCATGTCAAGAGAACTCAGCTGCCTAGCAACAGGGCCACAGTTTAATTCTGATTTGCTTCAGGTTTTTGAGTAATGGGAATTGACAACGTTAAGCCAGTCACAAGTGTTGTTTGTCACCTCTGAAATGCAAACAAAAATGCATTGTTTTTACAAAGTATTGAGCATGATTGATGTCTCGCGCCCACAATGGTATCATTCATTTGTCCCTTGTGTTTTTCCTTCAGGATTGATGTCATATCTTTTCATGGCGAGTTAAAGGTTTTGAAGGAGCATGAAAACGCACAGCTTTTCGTCTCTCAGCAGACGGCAGCGCGGCGCATGCATTCCTATAACTGGTGAAGTTTAATGATTCTATTCAGCCTGTGTTTCGTCTCACCCAGAAATAATTTAATAAGAAACTTTGGCCTTCAGAAGTCTCTGTGTCGTGTCACAATAGTGGCAGGACGGACAAAAGACGGGCTCAATGCAACAAAGAGAAGCTCCTGAATATGAGAGCCTTTGAAAGCTTTCATTTATTTGTTCGGTGACTTTTTTTCGGTTAACATTTGTTTTCCGTGACAGACTTTGATGCTGAAATCTTTGGTTATGAGAGAAAGAAAAAGTATGATTTCCCACTAGAGCAGAACAGAAATGTTGATACAAAAATATTACAGTTTAATAAAAGGTTATTTACTTATTCAAAATGTACTATTTATATCATCATATTCGCTACTTACAATACATATTTATACATTTCTTTGAGGACATTATCTTGGATTGCTTTGTGACGCTATGAAAGCCACACAAATCTGATTGATAGGTGCTTAACAAATTGAAAATTGCTTAACAGAAAAATAAATCATAATTTGTCCGTAATAAATGCACTAACAGCTGCCTGAAATCATGATTCATTTAAAAAAAAAAAGGTTTTATTTAAGGCAATAAAATTGTTTTTTCCTTTAATTTACCCAGTTGTGGATGATGCTATCCGTCCCATACACACCACAGACACTGGGTGTGATTGTATGATTTGGAAGCTGGTAATTTCTTCTGCTCCAAAGAGCATTTTTCAAAAGGCACAAATGACACAATAAGAAAGCCATCCATCACAAAGGAAAATTAGTGTAGGAATAAATGGCAGTGTTGTGCCTGTGTGCTCTGCTGGGATGAATATCGAGGCAGACAGCGGAGAACAGTCCACAATAACCTCGGTGACATCAAAGGGCCAGACAGGGTTTCTGGGGAAGCCCACGGAGGGCCGCAGACTAAATAAACAGAGCCATGTCAGAGGCACATCTCCACCTACAGCCCCCCCCCTCCCCCCCCTTCAGGTCTCCATGCTGCTGCGTTTCCACTGACATCTGCACGAGATTGTAATCTGTGGTGCAAATACATTTCTCCCACCTGGGGTTACACTGGCCTCGGTGATAGTGCACCGTTCTTATCCTCGCCAAACAATAAAAAGACTTAATTTTCTTTAATTGTGAAAAACCCCACTGTTCACTATGTGTGCCTTTTTCAAAAGAACCTTTCCCTCCATACGCGTGGAAACTGTAATCTCCAGCGAAGCATTTAGGTGCTGCTTTATATGCATTTCAATTCATGTTGTATGAAGTGACAATGACATGCATGTAATATCGGTGCAGAAGTCGTGCATGTAATCTCACAAGCTTACAACCGCTCCTACATTCCTATCCATTTTGATCTTATCACAATGCACGCGTCCATATTTAACATACAGCTGCTCTGATCATGTTTTTAAAAAGGTTTCGCAGTGATCAATGGCATCGTTTCAAGTCAAAGGAAATGTGGCGAGATGAGGAAGTCTGTCATCGCTTAAATACAAAATATAATGTATATATCTATAGAGCCACATTAGGAGCAGCTAATTTATAACCATCAGCGTGGTGCAAATAATCAAGAACTAAAACAGCACAACAAATAGTGCTTGGTGTGAAACACATATCAGACGCCTCTCAGGTTCTGACTCGGTCTGAAATGTCTTCCTGCATCCATAACAAATGGCTCTTAGCACTCATGCCATCTGTCCTTAATGAGTCCATTTTCTCTCCAAGCCATTTCCATACTGTATTGTGCATTGCCTTACATGCATTTGCATAATTGTTCAAAGATTTTGCGCCAAAATAGATATGCATGCTGGGAGAGAGTGAGAGGATGACGCCGGGGAAGAAAAGAAAAGAAGATGTTTGTGAAATAATGTGCGGGGGAAATCCATTTTTTTCCACCTCTAAGCCCCGCAGTAACCTAATCAGGAGTTGCTTTGCTAATCCACATTTAAACTTTAACCTGTGGGGGGGCTCTTTGTGTTAGTTAATGTAAGCATAAAAGCAGAGGCCAGCCTGAATGACTAATCAGATCCATCATACGTTGTTAAACTAAATCGCTTTTCCCCCAAAAAAAGAAATGAGCGTGACTTCCATCTGAGGGTAAACTTTAAATGAAACAATGGCCGCGTAACAAAATTGTGAAGTGGAATACATTAGTGTTTGAAAAGGCAACTTCTTAATCAGCTCAGCTGTCCGAGGCAGACAGAGACGAGGGATGTTGGGTCATTTGGTAAATGAAGGCGTGGAGGAACCTCAGGACGCAGAGAGCAGCTGCTAATGGAGCCAAGTTCAGAATGAAATGCGAGGACAGCCGTGGAAACAGGAACAAACGCGGGCGATTTAATAAGAAGTCATTTGAAGGGAAATCTTTACAGGCCCACAGGACACGCTGCAGCTAAGATGATAAATGACAGCCATGACAGATGACATATTAGGCTTTTAATATTTCAGTATGTAAAGAGAATTAGAAGTTTGAGCTCAAAGCAGGACGTAAATGAGATCATCCCACAACAATGGTTAATTCATCGCAGTATTTTAAACGCATCTGCTGCTTTTTAGTGGAGAGGGCCGTGGATAGGAAACACTTCATCTTGAATTAAATGTATTGTGTCAACAGATTTCGTTGATTGAAGCACATTAAGTTGTATTTTTGTAATTAAAAGTAATATTATTTATTAGTTTTTCCTCTTGAAACCGGTAGAAAAACAAACTGAAAAATATAAAGGTGTTTGTTTAGTGTCACTCAATCAACACGCACAATGAATATTCATAGGGGCCTGTGAAACAATGCATTATTTACCATGACACACACATACTCCTCATTCCATCCTGGAGTCAATTACCTGTCACAACTGCTACATGCTAAATGGTGCAATTCACATGAGAGATCAAAAGGAATGGGGATTTTTTTTTTTTTTTTTCACAGCATTAAACATCTGTTGACAGAGTTCACGTTTACTCCTGTGGGACTAGCACTTACATTTGTTTCCCCTCAATCCCACATTACATTGTGTCAAGACACTGGAGCACCACAACAGTGACATATGGAGCTCTCGATATAATATCCAGATGATTTCTTTGTACCTAAAACCATGAAAAAAAATGGTGTTATTTTAGATCAGACTGTATCCGTGTAGAAACTGACCTCCTAATGCTCTCCAATTATGACTTCTGCTTTCATCTGCCATTAACACTAAATACTGCTCTTGGACTCAAAGAGGATATGAATAGCATGTCACTTTCCCCTTATCGATGTATATAATTTCCCCTCCATTAGACACGGGGACATGCTTCTATCAGCATTATCATATCACACAGCAAGGCGAGCTGTCAGCCACATTTCATGATGCATTCGAGTCCCTTTCGCTCTCCGTCCCTACGTTAAAAAACGAAATCTGAGATGTGATAATGATGGTCTCTTGTAGAGAAACCTGGAAAATTGCTAATTAAAAGCTCTGAGAAAACGATTTTACACATTTTTGTCGATTTCACAACCTTGTTTAAGATGTTACTGTGTTTTTTTCCGGGACGTTGACACTACGGAGGTGGGAGAACGCAGGTGGTCGCTGTTCATTTTCTAGATTCACAGTAAGACAACACAAGTGCAAACATATAGCCGTATGGATATAATGCACTAACATGGATAATTAGCTCGCTGTATGAGAGGGGCTGAAAGCTGGGGGATGCACTCAGGGTGATTATCATTTTCATTTTTAATAAAAAAAGGTATCTGCTCCCATGGTATGCATGCGTAAAGTCTATTTATGTCCTAGGATGCTAAATAAGAGTAGCCACTGTGCAGAGGAAAGTAGGCTTTCTGCAGGTCTGTGCACGTGAAGAAGGACTACGTGCCCTCTGCTTCACTTCTGCTGTTATCGTCTTGTTCCTGCAGGGTCCCAAAGCTCTTCTGAAGGATCTAACTCCATCTAGTGGCCCTGCACGCTTCCTTCAGCATGCACGACACCCCAAAGCAACCCAAAGCTGTGCAAACACCTCGAAAGGAAACTCAGAAATACACTTTAACAGAACGTCTCCATCGTTGCTCCATCTATTCTTTGTATCTTCATGTAATCATTATAAATTATTTAGTGTTTGCTTTTATTTTCCATATCTGGGGCCTGTGTGGTCATGCTTGGGCAGGAGCAGTCTGGAGGCTGGGGTAATAAAACCATCTTTCGGAGCCTAATAATAAAAGAAGCCATCTCAAGGGACGTGTAATCTTTGTACATCCTCTAAAGCTCATTATTACCATAATACCACAATAAAGTTGTCTCTGTCATTTTTAATGTACCCACTTTTTTTTCTTTCTAGAATCCTAATGAAGTTGTCCAGTCCGTTTTCATTTAGCAGATTACGATATGTAAAGAAACAATAAGCGAGGCCGAGGCTTTGCGACTGTAATCACGCAATTTGCCAGCGCTCTCAGGTCTTATATGACAGGCCAATTTCCACACTTATTAAGCCTCTCACACACTTGAAATAATCGTATTAACGCTTTTTGGTGAAATTAGCCCAATTTCTGGGAGACATTCTTGAATCGACGTAATAGACTCTTACGCTTTAACTTGTGATGTCTCTATTGGCACTCAGCGGCAGGCGGGGGGGGGGGGGTGGGTGGGAGGAAGGCCGGTCTTTACTCAGAGCTATCAGTCAAACCCTCGGCCTGCTTCACACCGCTGACTTTTTTTTAGAATTCCTAACATAGGACGTGGTGCTAAATGATTTAATTTGAGTAGTTTAACACTTCCAGAGACTCCCTGTGGAGCGGGTCAGAGGCGAGTGTGAGACTCGAAGACTTGAAAACAACTTCCCCACTTGTTTTTCACCCGCTATGTTTAACATGGCTGACATTCTGCTGCCTCCGTGCCGTTTGGTAAACATTGCCAAAGTAGCAAGCATGAAAGTTGCGGTGTCATAATTCACCGCCGCGAAATGAGGCCGCACACTGTGAGCGGTGGAGGGGGAGAAACACCCGGAGTCTGCTCACCCCCCCCCCCCCCCCCTCCAGGGAGGAATGCTCACTGTAGACCGGCTCCTAGTCGAGGTACACCACATCCTGGTACTTTCATCTTTAACCTCTGACCCCGGGCACATCTGGAAACATAGTTGGACTCGAACATGAGGAAGTTTTCTTTTCTATTCGCGATTATGGAAGAGAGGGGGCTTTTAAGTTTTTTCTGCGACACCGTGTGTTGACTATGAACTCTGGGATGTTGACAGCGAGCGTTGGACGCGGAGATGGTAACACAATTGTTCTTTTTGGCCGGGTAGCTCCAAGACTTGGACGCAGATAAACATCTCAGCTGGAGGTGGAGGTCTTTTGATGTTGGAGGAGGATGATGATGGAGCCAATGCCAACATGGCCAGGACATTAGACACCTTCCTCCTGGATCAACTGGTTCCAATCAGCTGTTTATGAGCTATTATACAGTCTTACGTGAGTACAAGGTGGAACATAGTTATGTTTCTTGGACGTTGTTTGAGCATCATCTGCATTTTGTAATTGTTGTGCAAAACAATTAAACTGATTTGGCCTCTCTGACAGCCTGAGGGGATATAAAAAAATATTGTTTCCACTGCTCCGAATCAAAAAAAGGCAAATAAAACAAGTAGATGTTTATTAAGCTTGGAGGAGGTGTAGATTCCTGAGACACCATTTGTGCCTAAATCTCTCTTTTGGGATTTGTCAGGGAGGTTATGATTTGATCGTCAGTGTTTCGGCGTGGATCGGTAACCTCTTCAGGTTTTATGATCATTATTATTTCAATTTTGCTGCAGGGTTTAAGGCCTTAGAGCGACGTTTATAGGGGGAACAGTTTTTTTTACCTCGTCCAGCCAAAAGTGCATTTGTTTATTCTCCCAAAAAAAGATATAACAGCTGATCTCACAGTGGTAAAGAGAGACAAAGAGAAAGGGCGGATCGGATACAAATATTCTCTCTGGGGGTTTTACTTGTATTGGCTCACTGTCTGTCTCAGGATAAAGGTATTTCTAAGAGGGAATACATAAATGGGAACCGTATGCGTTGCCTCAGGTTTTCAACTGACTAATCTTCCACAACTTTAAACGTGACACCAAAAAAACAAGTGCAACGTTTGAATGATCAATCACTCAAGTTCCAAAGACAACAAGAATAACCATTTCTTCTAAGACAAATAAATGTATTTAATGAGATATGAAATGCTTATAAATGTCTTCTCGCTCCACGGTTAATTGCAGCTTGTCACCTAAAGCATTCAGTGATGTATCACACACACACACACACACACACACACACACACACACACACACACACACACACACACACACACACACACACACACACACACACACACACACACACACACACACACACACACACACACACACACACACACACACACACACACACACACACACACACACACACACACACACACACACACACACACACACACACACACACACACACACACACACACACACACACCCCTATACAACGTTTAAATGTATACACAGTGTCAAAATGTTCTGTTCGTCCCTTTAAATATGAGTTATCCTATTAATCATTGGAAGTTTAATAGCTAGGCTTACATCATGTAGCATCACGGACATGAAATCACGCCCAGGGACGTAGTTTTGAAGTAGAGGTTGTTTCTTTCCTTTGTGAAACTTCCAAGTGAGGCAATGTCCGCCACCCTTTCCATCACAAAACCCACCACTAAAGTCAGTGTGCTGTAAAAACCGGCCATATTTTTACATCTGTGGCCCTTGCTGAGCGCGGCTGCACAGGGAAGACCATTTCACACATCTTACCACCCCGTGGCTTCCTGGCTTAGTGTCTCAGAGTCCATGTTCTCCACATTCTCCTGCATGCTCGCCTCGTTACCTCTCACTCAGACCTGACAGTGTGAAAAGACATTTGTGCTGTTGTTCTTGATTGTTATCTGTCCAACTTTGTTTCCCAATTTACTTTTTTAACCAATAAAGATGAAGTTATAGAAGTAAAGTTGGCTTTACCAGCTGACGTCTGAACTTATTCGCTTTGTGAAGGAGGTCTCTGTCTCAGAGTCAGTCGTCTCATAACTGTCAGTGTTTTTCAGTATATCTGAAATGACTAGGTTAGCTACGTCAGCTAGCTAGCTTACAGCACATCTTCAGTGACATCAGAAGGAGTCATGTGATCACATTGTTAAGCCCATAAAACATTTTAGGTGAGTTTCCAACAACAGAGACAGTTGTCCCTCTTTAGTGTCCCCTGGTCTCCCAGCTGTGTGCGTCACTCTTTCGTGTCCCCTGGTCTCCCAGCTGTGTGCGTCACTTTTTAGTGTCCCCTGGTCTCCCAGCTGTGTGCGTCACTCTTTAGTGTCCCCTGGTCTCCCAGCTATGTGCGTCACTCTTTAGTGTTCCCTGGTCTCCAGGCTGTGTGCGTCACTCTTTAGTGTCCCCTGGTCTCCCATCTGTGTGTGTCACTTTTTAGTGTTCCCTGGTCTCCAGGCTGTGTGCGTCACTCTTTAGTGTCCCCTGGTCTCCAGGCTGTGTGCGTCACTCTTTAGTGTCCCCTGGTCTCCCATCTGTGTGTGTCACTCTCTAGTGTCCCCTGGTCTCCCAACTGTGTGTGTCACTCTTTAGTGTCCCCTGGTCTCCCAGCTGTGTGTGTCACTATTCAGTGTCCCCTGGTCTCCAGCTGTGTGCGTCACTCTTTAGTGTCCCCTGGCCTCCAGCTGTGTGCGTCACTCTTTAGTGTCCCCTGGTCTCCCAGCTGTGTGTCACTCTTTAGTGTCCCCTGGTTTCCCAGCTGTGTGCGTCACTTTTTAGTGTCCACTGGTCTCCCAGCTGTGTGCGTCACTCTTTAGTGTCCCCTGGTCTCCCAGCTGTGTGTCACTCTTTAGTGTCCACTGGTCTCCCAGCTGTGTGCGTCACTCTTTCGTGTCCCCTGGTCTCCCAGCTGTGTACGTCACTCTTTATTGTCCCCTGGTCTCCCAGCTGTGTGCGTCACTCTTTAGTGTCCCCTGGTCTCCCAGCTGTGTGCGTCACTCTTTAGTGTCCCCTGGTCTCCCAGCTGTGTGCGTCACTCTTTAGTGTCCCCTGGTTTCCCAGCTGTGTGCGTCACTCGTTAGTGTCCCCTGGTCTCCCAGCTTTGTGCCTCACTTTTTAGTGTCCCCTGGTCTCCCAGCTTTGTGCCTCACTTTTTAGTGTCCCCTGGTTTCCGTTGAGCTTCTTGCAGAGTTTCGTTTATGCAGCGCTCTTAGTAAATGTGGCACATGTTTCCTCAAGTTGGTGAAGATGTTTCTTCATTTGCATTTTGATATTTGCATCGTTTTATGAAACTGCAGTGTTTCAAATTCTTCTAATGGAAACGTGTTGGGCTGTTGCGCGTTTGCCCCCGTACTTTAGGAACAAAAGAAATGACTGATATCTACGAGCTGATTTGGAAAGCAATCGTGGAGCATTTGATCGCTCTTACATGTGTAGGCTGTCAAGTATTTACGATAAAAGAACATGCCAAGTGTTTAATGCTGACCTCCCTCTTTCTGCAGATAAAAGAAAGACGCAGAATGTGATGGAGAGGAAATGAAATTGAATGTGGCACCAAGTAAAGAGATGACAGAAGCGCTGACTTCACAGCAACTCCAGCTTTTACATTGAACGTGTGTGTGTTGTATCAGAGGGAAATCATCAGCAGCCATCAGAGGCCGGTTCCAGAGATCCAGTGAAGAGTCTGCGAGGCGACAGATTAGAGGAGGTCACACCATGCTCATGAGAGTCATTACTATACATGATAGCCAAATAAACTAATTGCCGGTTTATTTACGAGACGGAGTGTCCTAAATCAAAAGGTTAATTACATCTGAGACAAAGTCCTTCACTGGAAAGTGACCTTTAGATTTGCTGTTTTCTTTCTCCGTTTCTTCAGCAGACACAAAAAAAGGCCAGATCCAGATAGAGTTGCCTGCTTGTTTCTTGATAAGCTTCAGGCGCAGACCCTTGCCTATTACTTTGTTGTGTTTTCCCAGGAAGTGCCTGGCTGCATAATTAGCAAACATCATCAGACAAGACTTGGTGCCACCAAGGACTTTCTTTTTCCTGAAGTTTCTGCGCCCGAAGCTTTCCCCCAGCCACCAAAGAATGTTTGTTCTTCTTGAAATTAGATGGGTTTAATTGCTGTGGAACAACAGCAAAACACCCCTCCCTCCCCCACCAACACACACACACACACACACACACACACACACACACACACACACACACACACACACACACACACACACACACACACACACACACACACACACACACACACACACACACACACACACACACACACACACACACACACACACACACACACACACACACACACACACACACACACACACACACACACACACACACACACACACACACACACACACACACACACACACACACACACACACACACACACACACACACACACACACACACACACACACACACACACACACACACACACACACACACACACACACACACACACACACACACACACACACACACACACACACACACACGAAGATCAGGCTGGCTAATTATGCTAATAGCCAATTGTTCAAGCGTGGTGATATGTTTACTGAGGGAGTTGATGTGTTTCTTTTGCCTCGTCATAAGCAGCCTGTCTACGGGTCCTCTGTGAGATGGCTGCACCTGAAGGCAAGAGGACTGTGCCCTCATCCATCCTGCCTAACCCATTACCCTTGGACAGGGAAGAAGATAAATATTGTTGCAGATGCCTAACTCTCTGCAAATGAGATTTTTCAAGCCAGATTGATCAAGCCTTGGCGGGGTGTTTAAGGCTCCAAAACTTGGCCCTCGGCATGATAAAATGGCAGCACATGTTTCTGAATCACCCACCACAGTGTTGTTGCCAAAGGGTTATGATGATATAGTCGACTGCTTTTTTCCTGTTGTGCATCATAGGCTTTGAGATTCTCATGTTCTGTTTCCACAACATGTCTTACATTTTAGGATAGAGTAGTTATTGTTAATCTCTTTTTGCAAAATGGGTTTTTGTTGCACATTTCTTGTTTATATGCCAGATGTGTCTCTTGTACACATTTCTGCACACAGTTTTTTATGTAAGTAGTAGCATTAAGCACAATTATTACATCCCTAATTTATAGCAAACCTTACAGTCAAGAATAACTACTCTTTTTGAGCCTGTAGTGCACATAATAATAATAATAATAATAATAATAATAATAGATTACATTTGAATAGCGCCTTTCAAGGGACCCGAGGCCTCTTTACATGGTGAACAAACAAACAAAAGGGGCAAATAATAAAGTAACAAATTAAATAAATAGCAGCAGTGGTAGGACTGTGATTGGTTACGGTGTTATTGTTTAAAAAAAATAGGATAATTTAAGTTCATTTTCTCCCAATATACTCCCATTTGTCAAGGCACATCTGTTTTGATAGTGTCAATTACACAGATATCAAGATACACATGGAGTACGTATTCTCTCCAAATGGCTTCCCATCAGTTTCACAAACCCAAATCTTCATGAACGATTCGCAGCAGGCGGCCTCCGCTCACACCCAAAGACGCGGAGAAGGCATTGATGGGAAAAATTCATAGTGGCCGCAGTAAAAGTGTTGTATGCGAACCTGTTGCTGCAGACTCTACGGCCTTAACGGCCCTCTGCGGAGCATCCCACGGCGAAGTGCCATATTTATGTTGGCAATATATGCAAAAGAATTAGGATCGTAAAATTCTATGGCCACACAAAAGCTCTTAAGGAACCGCTGTTTCTTAAAGGCCGTCTTTATTTATGCAACTGCAGGCTGAAGTCTTACATTCAGGACAATATTTCCTCTCTTGTCCAGCTTCGTAGCCGTAAAGATTTACGACGTCTAAATATTGTTTCCCATCACAGCTGAGTAACACTCGTCTTTACCTATTTTTGACACATGTCACTACAGGGCAAGCATGTGCAACGTGGCATGTCTTCTGCAGGATGCAATGAGCTGAAAAACGTTCTGTCTTTATTCCCATTAATCACTCTTGACCCTAGTACAGCTTCACGTCAACGACTTTCATAATCGAGCAATGGAAAAAGATGTCCTCTGCATTTGAAAATGATCTCAATGCTCATTTTTCACCAGTTACTCTTCGGCCTTTAGACTGATTTGTGGCACTGATGACAGCATTCACAACCAAATGGATCATATTTAGTCTCTTTGAGCAGGCCAAGAGGTGCTTGGATATTACAACACTTATATTTGAGCATGCATTTTTCTAAATGTCACTCATTTGGAGAATTTGATTAGATTTATTTCAAATGTGTAAAACAATAATACAAACAAATGATAATAATAATGAAATGTAACATGAGAATTATTATACTATACAAACTTAAAGGTGGGGTAGGTAAGTTTGAGAAACCGGCTCGAGATACACTTTTTGTTATATTCCATGGAATGCTCTTAACATCCCGATAGCAATGAATATCTGAAGTGCTTTGACAATAAATACATAAAAAAATATCATCTGTTGAAGCCGTAGTTCTGTAAAAAGCACGACCAATCATCTGAGCCGGCCCGGCTAAAGTAACTGGATGGCCTACCTGCCTGTCAGCCTTCCATCTGTGCACAAACTCATCTCGTGCCCTCATTGGTCATGTGCACGTTCGTGTGTGTTGGAGGAGAATATTTTTAAATTCTAGCGCACTCGAGCTGGTTTCTCCAAAATTACCTACCCCACCTTTAAGCAGTGTCAAATTGACATTCAAAAATATTACTGATTCTAAATTATATATAAACAAATTATCGATTTCATTACACATCCAAAAATAACATTACGGTTATTTTCCAAGGGGGTTGTTTGTCTGTTCACGATAACACTGACGGGAGGAATTACAGTAAAACCAAGTGTCCAAGAATACTGTAACTCTGAACTAGAACCCCCTCCCCATCATCCCCAGCTCCAGGGGCGGCTCTAACAGCAGCAGCAGCAGCAGCAGCAGCAGCGGGGGTCTCTTGTAAAGTAAACACAGAATTCAGGCTGAAGACTTTACCTGCCCTTTGAGGCTGCAGAGGAAATGCAGACAGGAAAGGCTGCTTTAATGTTTTACCTCCGACTTCTCTGTGGGTAGGGGAACCAATAACATAAAAAAGAACATTATAATGTAAAAAGCCTTGAAATGAAATCACAAAATAAAACTTTAACGCACTAGAGGTGCAGCAGGACGGACACTGCATTAAAGATGTTGCTGTGTGTCTCCAGAAAGCTGACCTCTGACCCGGCATCTCCAAAACAACACTCCACTCACACACTCCCCTCACACACTCGTCTGAAACCAACAGGGAGCCTGGAGTTTCTGCAAATGAACGATCTGTCAGGAGGCTGTTTATATCCCCTCTCCCGCTCCTTTATTTAACACTCTCGCATTAAGAGGGAAGAGCTTTTTAATTAGCTATGGACTCTCCTATTTTAATCAACTCACAAGCGGAATCCAGCTGTGACAGGCTTGACAGGCGAAGACTGGTGACGTTCCGACTCCTGACTCCCACCCCCCAAAAAAAAAGAAACTAGAGGAGAGGAGACAACTGAATTTACAATCTCGAGGAAAAACAGTTTAGCTGGGATAGACGGGTTCTGAATTAAAGTGTCTTCCACAGCTAGAGGAATGTTTGGAGCATTCCTTAAAGGGGCCCTACTCTGCTCTTTGGAGTTTTCCCTTCTGTGTTACTGTGTTTTAGGTTTGTGGGTTACTTACCTATCGCTCCAACACATTGTACGTGATAGACTAAGAGGCGGGACATCTCTAAGCGGTTGTCCAATCACAACAGAGCCGGCCAGCTAACCAATCAGAGCAGACTGGGCTCTGGTTTCAGACAGAGGGTGAAAAGAGGTGCTGCAGCACAGACAGTATGAGAACAATAAAGAGCTTTTTGAACATTAAAGCAAGGAGACATGTAGAGACACTACATACTGATATACACCTGAACATCAGCAGGAGAGGACTCTTTAAAGTAGAGACACTACATACTGATATACACCTGAACATCAGCAGGAGAGGACTCTTTAAAGTAGAGACACTACATACTGATATACACCTGAACATCAGCAGGAGAGGACTCTTTAAAGTAGAGACACTACATACTGATATACACCTGAACATCAGCAGGAGAGGACTCTTTAAAGTAGAGACACTACATACTGATATACACCTGAACATCAGCAGGAGAGGACTCTTTAAAGTAGAGACACTACATACTGATATACACTTGAACATCAGCAGGAGAGGACTCTTTAAAGTAGAGACACTACATACTGATATACACCTGAACATCAGCAGGAGAGTACTCTTTAAAGTAGAGACACTACATACTGATATACACCTGAACATCAGCAGGAGAGGACTCTTTAAAGTAGAGACACTACATACTGATATACACCTGAACATCAGCAGGAGAGGACTCTTTAAAGTAGAGACACTACATACTGATATACACCTGAACATCAGCAGGAGAGGACTCTTTAAAGTAGAGACACTACATACTGATATACACCTGAACATCAGCAGGAGAGGACTCTTTAAAGTAGAGACAAATGAGCAGAATATTTATTTTTTCATACAGACAAGCAATCATATTTGCTCCGTCTTTGCAGGAATGTAAAGTTCAGCCAATGCAAGATCACTCCTTGTTGATCAGGTACAAGAAGACCTGACAGAAGACACACACTCTCCACTCTCATCCCATAATGCAACAAGGCCTGTGAAAAACATTAGATGTTTCTGGACATTCTGCCAGAATGCAGCACACTGGATCAGCTTGCTGCATCATTTGCTTTATCTTCCTTCACTTTGGCCGCTGACTCCCACTGAACCGCCTTTCATCCCCAGAGTGGCTCTAAGCTCTTAAGCAAAACACGTCAACAGTACAAGTATAACAGAGAAGCTTGTTCCAGACATCTGATGTCGCTGCCAGGCAGCCAGTGGGATGCTTCCAATTTCATTTCCTCCATTCAAGATGCAGCTTTTATTTACATGACAAGACTGAACAGATTGCGTCGGCCTTGGAAAAGATAAATGAAAGAAGACACAAAAAAACAAACTTGGACAAATTAAAGTCGATATTTGCCAAACAATGTAATGCAATTAAAACGGAGAAAGCTGTCGAGGACGTAATGTGAGTCCACTCTCTTCAACCGTCAGTGGCTGTTTGATGTTTTATTACACATAGGAGAGCGTAGTGCTTCACTGTGATGTGCAATCTGCTCGCCTCTCATACTGTCATGCAAATACATTAGTGAGGAGACGAGTCCCTCCACAGTACTCTCTGTGGACAACACTCATTAAACTAATTACACATTGGACCTAAACTGAGAGGAGCATAATGAGCTATGTGATATTCACAAACTTGTGCCATTGGGAGAAGGCCAAGGGAAATGTGTGATGCCACCATAACACACCTGCCTAAAAACACACACACAGGGAAATGTGATCTTAAGAACAGTTTGAGTTTGGAGGACTGCGGGTCCTGTGCTGCAGGAGGTGGACAGGCTGAAGTTTTCCTTTAAGCAAACTTTTTATGACCTGAACATAAAAACTTTGCAATTAAATGTAGCTTGTTGCTTTAATTGAATTAGGCTTAATATGCGTGTGTATATGACTGTCCTTCCTGTGTCAGAGAGAAGTAAAGGTCAAAGGAAAGAGCCTAAAATACAGCCCTCTGAAAACACACAAATCCTGGATCACAATCAGAAAGCATTTGCACACAATCATCTGGATGTAAACTCATCTGGATTGAGTGATATGATTATCCCTAAAACCCAGATGAATATCAAAAGGTGGAGCCCGCTCTAAGATACACAATCACAACTAAATATTCCATGACTCTGACACACGTTTTTGTCAACAATATGGCAAGCGATGAAACTCAGGAAACAATAAGTGGCTTCCATGAATTCAAAACCTTCCATATAAAAACACACAAAATGCACAATCAGACCCGGGCAAGCAGGCTGTCATTCAGAGTTTGAATTCAGTGGCAAAAGGACATGCAGGCAATCTAGACCAATAGCATAATAATGTGTTGAAACATATTCATCAATGCTAGACCAGTCACCATGGGGTGGCACACGCTGCGACTGCTAGTATGCATGAATCCAGGAAAAAAAAAAGTAGAAACTCACTTAATGAACTCCACAATAAAAGGTTGATTTGCAAAAGTGTAGTTTCATTTCTGGGGAGGTGCACGTCACGCCTAGTGTGCCAAATAAAATGGAGTGAAGGGACACTCATTTACATAATAAATACTGATGTGCCCTGTTGTGCTGATTCCACTCTCTGAAGGCCTGAGAAACACACACACACACACACACACACACACACACACACACACACACACACACACACACACACACACACACACACACACACACACACACACACACACACACACACACACACACACACACACACACACACACACACACACACACACCCCTAACCTCAGGAAAAAAACCTCATGGATGTTGTGTCACACTAGATGTTAAGGCAGCATGAATTGTGGGGATCATCTCCTTTCCTTTCCTCAAGGATGGCCCAGTGTATCCTTGAATGAAGGACCTTATAAAGGAAGCATGGAAGCAACTATCACCTATAGAGAACTCAAACAGCTTTTATAATAACTACACAATCTTCACGTTGTGGGAAACATTGATGCTAAAGGGCCAATTTGTTAAGAATGACAAAGGACTGCTGCATGGTATATATTTGCTGTATGTAGAAACTCGAAAACCTGATGAAACATTATGAGAATCGTGTCCTTTTCTCGACCTTATTTGTTAGCCTCCATCTCCTTCATGTTTCCGTGTTCATTTTAGAAGTAGAAAAGCATTTAATTCTTCGTGCACTCCATGCTACCTTCTCAGAAGCATGGAGAATTAATTCACTGCTACTTTTATACATTGCTAATAAATTTGCGCTGCTATGTTTATTACGCCTCACACTGGGGAGAGGGTATCACATTTGGCAGGACTGTTTGTTAAAATGTTTTATCTCCCCACAAACTCTCTAATCGGTGGCTTTTTCAGAGCCACCCTGCTTGCTTTCGTTCCCCTTTTTATTTATTTTTCCTCCTCACTTCGCTAAATGTATCCAGACTGGCTGATGGTGTGTGCTGGAAGTTTTCCATGCATCATAATTGTTTCGCTAATTTACTATGCTAATTGAGCAATTAATTCGGGAACAGGAGATTAGAAGGGGGCAAAAATACAGAAATAAATAAACAAGTAAAGCGTTGAGTGTAACCGCCGGGGCTAGCGTTTTGTGGCGACATTAGGGATGCAAACTGACGGAAATACTCCAGCATGCTTCCTCCCTTTGCCCAAGGCTAGCTGGTTGATGTGCAGCACAGAGTTAGCATCCCAACTTCTCACCATGGGACTTGCAAACACTCAGCCGCTAACTGCATGCTACAACACATCAATTGAACTCCAGTGGGGTGGTCAATCGTAATAGTTATCACTGTGTACACTTCCTGTGATTTAGCTGCCATTTTATTGCTGAGCACCTTAAACTGAGCGCTTAAAGGAGGTCATTTAAGTGTCGCTGCAATTTTAACAATCCCAGTTATGGAGGATTTCAAGAAGCAAGAGAAAGTAGTTTAAAAAGGGGAAACACTGCACAAAAATAAGAAGTTGGGGGGTGAAGCCTTTGTTCTACTGCTAAACAATTCTTAATGATATATAGTAATGGCAGTAACCTCGATGTGACACACCCTTCAGGAAAATGTGGGATATTGGTCGTCTCCGATCGCTCCTATTGTACTAAATACATCATATGAAAAGCACAATTTAAGTAAGTTTAACATGAAAGCCCTGCTTATTCTAACATCAAATAAATCCCACATGTGAGGTGAAACATGAGGTGTTTCTTATGTCATTAAATGATCTTTTGCTGGATGGCAGTTTCTTTGTGTAATTCACAATAGAAACCACAAGATGGCAGCCACCCAATTCACATCTTAAACTCAACTGACTGGCAAATATTGAAAGAGCCAAAGATGGTTTTACGTGCATCAAATGTTCACAGTATTGATGCCAAATCTTAATATGTAACGTAATATCCGAAGTCACCTTAAGTTATTATAGGATAGTTCAATATGAGAAATAATGCCTCAATGATCAACTTTATCGGGCTCTAAATAACAGCTGTTTTCAAAACATGCCAGAGACCAATAAAATACAGGGGAAATAAGAACAATAAGATAATTAGAGATGGACGATGTTAAAACTTGAGTAAAAAACGAGTTACAAGGAGAAATATTAACAAAACAGACGATAAAAGACTCTCATTCAGCTGTGAATGCACGCGTCCACCATGGGGCAGAGTTGAGACACGGGAAAGTCTTCAAGGAAAGGAAAGGAAAGGAGTAGAAGTGCTTCATCACTCCACCATCAAATATCACCGTGTTGAGAAATCAGAAACCAATTACACCAAAGTCATGTACACAAAATAAAGTACGGACCGTAAAACATTTTCCAAAAGTTGCTGAAACGTACGATCCACGCACACAAAGCAGGGCGCATTGTGAGTACGGAAAATTACAAATCTTATCAGTGAACTGCGAGCGGTGACCGGAAGTGATGCGTGTTCTCTAACGCTCCATGTTTTTGATGGAGGAGCTTACATCCTCTTGTGGTATCACGTTAACAACCTGCTCTGACGCGCCTGTGAGAGTGCGCCTAACAAGTACAGCTTGTGAAAAATGGTGAGGTCCTTTCATGTGCCCGACTTTAAAAGGCCTTGAGGTGACGTAAGCAGGGTCCTCTTTATTATCGTGTGCATGGCATTAGCAGATGGCCTCCATGGTATACATCATGGCTTACGTCTTTTGAATATTTAGCCAAGCTTGGAAAATGTAATTGGGATTGCTTTAGAAAGCAAGATGTGTGACGCTCTTTTTGACAATATAATATCAAGGAAATTGTATTTTATATGAACGATTAAGAGGAAGAGGAGAATAATTGCACAAAGCTGTTTCTTTACCAATTCCTTCTTTTGTTTTTTCTTGATTCTGTTCATACTTAAAAAGGGCCCCATTATACTTACTGGGGTTTTCATATAGTGTGTGTGCATGTAAATGGTCTGCAAAGGCAGTTTTAGCCTCAACTTTAACTTGTTTTCTTTCCTAATTCCTCCCTCCTACCTTAATTTATTTCTTCAATAAATCATTTTCCTTTGTATCTTTCCCTAAGTGTATCCATGAGAGGCCTATTACCCTGTACAGTATGTCTCCAAAGCCTCAGGATCACACATTTAAATTCACACCTAACTAACTTCTGCAAATCATCTAGGTAAAATGTGACACTCGTAGTCTTTCTTCTACTACCTGGTAACCTATCTAAAGTATTCTTAGTACAGTCAGGATCTTGTATGAGTCATCTCTTCTTCTTCTTCTCTGAAATCTACAGCATGTTGCAGCTTGAGAAGAAGAACAGTCCCCCTTTGTACAAATCACATTGCTCAACCTACATGGGAACCACGCATGGGAAGCTGGCTCTCTAACAGGCTGAACCTTTGCAAACCACTGGCCTGGGATCAGCAACCTCACCGTGAATGGTTAACACATGATAACAAAACCTAAACATCAGCTGCTGAGAGGAATATGGGAAGATGTCCCTCAAATGTTAGACAAATGTTGAGGGTTCCCTTAAAGTGCATTGCCCTTGGGATGTAACTCATGCTATAGATGATATGAAACAGATGTAGAGGGACGGACATGCCCCACGAGACGAGGAATAACACGACGTGTGTTTAAGAGTTTCGCTGTTTTGGAAAATGTGAAAATGACGGTAATGGAGTATGAAGCACTTTTTTTATACTTACATCCATTTCTGTTGAACTGATGAACTTTAGCCTCATAAAAAGCAGATCATAAATAGTGACAATAACTGAGCAAACAAGAGTTGTATAACAATATGAAATGGTGAGATATATATTCCTGAAAAAGTGCTCGAAACTGCAAGATGTTAAGAAATCAGCCGTTTAGGGAGGTATAACATTACTGGTTGGAACTGGAAACGTGCAAATCCATGGCAGGACAACGGAGAAAGATGTTGGCTTTCTACCGAGCTGCGACCACAGATATTAATAACACATCATATGGGAAAAAACATAACTCATTCCACGTGCATTTTCTAAATCAGTATGGTTTCTTCCGTTGATTTATGAGGCACAATACACAGGCAGGCTCCAGACCAAAACAATACTCGTGTTAATTCCCGCTGTAATCTGTGCCCTTTCTCTCCACTCTGTGCCTTGTTACAGCGTCTAATGTGTCTGACTCATTGCAAACGATCATTATTAGCGCTGTTGTCCCTTTTGTGATGCAATTAAGCGGGCGACGGAGACAAAAGGCTAATGAGCAGCGTCTGTGGAGCGGTCGGTCGGCGACGCGATAAACCCTGTTATGAGTGAGAAAAGGTGTGTGTGTGTGTGTGTGTGTGTGTGTGTGTGTGTGTGTGTGTGTGTGTGTGTGTGTGTGTGTGTATGTGTGTGTGTGTGTGTGTGTGTGTGTCAGGGCACATGCACTTGGGGATTGATGTACCCGCGGTGTCTCATGTCCAAATCTAGATGGCCATTTTAATCCAATGAAAAAGGAGAAGTGTGCTGTAACTCTGTTAGAAGTGGGTAATGCAGCAGGGGAAATGGAGCAGGGGCCAGATCCGCAGGCCTCCTCCACGTTCAGTGTAACAGCTAACCTGATTTTCAGTGCGCTCGCTCGTAGACCAATATCTGCCTGCATCACCCCCAGCCCATCGGGAGGGATTCAATAAACATGATGGACACTTCTCTGAGAACCCGTTCACCGTGACGTGTGTTTACAAGGTGCTCGTGTGTGTCCTAATAACATCAGATTTTACATTCTGAAGGTGAGACCCTCGAGCAAAAGTTTTCATGTACAGTGGTGAAGTAACTCAAGTGCTGTAAGTGCAATTTTGAGGTACTTTACTTGAGTATTTCAATGTTTTTCTACTTTTTACTTTTCCTCCCCTACATGTATTTAATACCTTTAGTTACTTCACAGATGTGGATGAATGATGTGAAATATAATCAAGTGTTAAATCAGACTTTAGTTCCACCTGGAGTAAATCCACCAGCTACCCTGCAGTATACAAAGTCATTCAAACTAGCTGCTCCTTTACCAGCTTTAAGAACACTTTCATGATCAATCATTATAAAACATATATTATATATTATTCTGAAATGGACCAATCTGCACAATGACTACTTTTACTGTCTTTCACTATATTTTGATGAGAATACTTTTCTACTTTTACTTCAGGAACATTTTGAATGCAGGACTTTTACTGTAACAGAGTATTCCTACACTCTGGGACTATTACTTTTACTCGAGTACAAGATCTGAGTACTTCTACTTTCACTCAAGTACAAGATCTGAGTACTTCTACTTTTACTCAAGTACAAGATCTGAGTACTTCTACTTTTACTCAAGTGCAAGATCTGAGTACTTCTACTTTTCCTCACGCACAAGATCTGAGTACTTCTACTTTTACTCAAGTACAAGATCTGAGTACTTCTACTTTTACTCAAGTACAAGATCAGAGTACTTCTACTTTTACTCAAGTACAAGACCTGAGTACTTCTACTTTTACTCAAGTACAAGATCTGAGTACTTCTACTTTTACTCAAGTACAAGATCTGAGTACTTCTACTTTTACTCAAGTAAGATCTGAGTACTTCTACTTTTACTCAAGTACAAGATCTGAGTACTTCTACTTTTACTTAAGAACAAGATCTGAGTACTTCTACTTTTACTCAAGAACAAGATCTGAGTACTTCTACTTTTACTTAAGAACAAGATCTAAGTACTTCTACTTTTACTCAAGAACAAGATCTGAGTACTTCTACTTAGTATTCCTACACTCCGGTACTCTGCATGTACAAAGCTTTAAACATGAAGTACAGATTGTGTGTACGAGCAGATAAAGAGAAATAGATCCTATGAACACAGAGGAGGTTGGAAACAATGAAAATGAGACAAGCGCTTTCCTTCCGGTATAATGAAGAGTGACACGGTATCCATCTGCGGTTTGGCGAACTCTAAGTAAATGACGCAGAGTAAGCCAAACAACTTCATCAATCAGTATCACTGCCATCAGTAAGTGATGCTTTTCAAATAACCAGGATGGCAGAAGCAGTTCAAGCTCTGCAGAGAAGTTTGGAAGGAATACAGATTCAACAGTTTCCTCATTACTGCTGCGTCTGATCGGTCAGAGATGGGTAACGTGTGTATTTATATTTATATTCTGCTCAGAGACGAGTCTAAGTCCATATCCATAGCAAAGTCGGTATGTTATTTCAATCAGAAATGCAATAATTCATCTTTTGAAGTGAAAATCTGGATTTACTGTACTTCAGTTTGCACTTTTGTAATATTTGTCTTAGCTCTAGAGAATATCTCGTACCAAAGATGAATCATTATTAAAGAAAGCAGCAACATTTGACTGTAGTGTTTCCCCAATGGGAGGCTATCAGTAGCATATTGTTAAGTGTATAAAATGCACCTTTGGGAATATTTTGGATCGCAAAGCAACATGTGCCCAGAGTAAATAATCACTACGATGCGTATAATGGTGTGATTCAGTGTGGAATAGACAGGAGAGGCAGTATGAGATAAATAAAGAGCTTTTTGAATATTAAAGCATGGAAACATGTCACAGTAGAGACTCAAAATACTAATATTAAACCTTGAAAATGATCAGAATATGTCCTTTTTAAGTGAAAAACGTGTTATCAATGTTGCCGAAATGAAAACAAATCTGTCCCGGTGTTAAAAGCTTTAGTTTGAATCACACATAATGCTCCTTGAATGTGTCTGGACCGGTTTCCTACCATCACTGCGCAGGAACATTTGAATGACCGATTAAGCCATATTGATCCCATGTGTTTTCAGATCAAACTTAATGAACCTGTAATCCAATAAGATCTGATAATCACATTACTTTCACGTTAAATCAATTAAGGAAAAAGTGCAACAACCATTTAAGGATATCTTCTAGATGAAATCATTATTTATGTTATATTAAAACCCCCAAAAAAGATATTTTTTGTCCAACAACAGTTCAACACCTGAGCACATCCAGTTTACGACATAATACAGGGACAATTAGAACTACATCTGGTACTTTAACTTGAAAGATGACTTGAATATTATAATCGAATATCACAATTACTTTAATGGATCCATTGGCTCATTATCTCTAGACATTTCTGCACCCTATTTACAAAATGAAAGCCATGCCACCTGTTGACTACATATAAGCTATTTTTATCCGCCTGTGGTTTGAGGACAATCTAGGGTTGCATTCAGGGTGTTGATGTGGACATTTTCCGACAACAGCCGTCCGACCACTTCTTAGACCCTCCAGAAAAACAGGGGCTAAATTCCTTGATTATGCGATTAAACATGCAGGTTTTATGTGATTTTATGCGGTGAAATTGCGGGAAGTTAGGAAATATGCGGAAAGTTGCAAAATATGCTAAATATGCGGGGGAAAAGAATTTAAAAAATATATATATTGGGCTGTCTTATTTATTCTCTCTCACACACAACCTGCCACTAACGTTAAACCCCTTTACTATTCAATTAAACACATTCAATGTTTATTTATTGTAAAAGCAATTGGGCTTTTTTAATCTCACTCACACACACACACACACACACACACACACACACACACACACACACACACACACACACACACACACACACACACACACACACACACACACACACACACACACACACACACACACACACACACACACACACACACACACACACACACACACACACACACACACACACACACACACACACACACACACACACACACACACACACACACACACACACACACACACACACACACACACACACACACACACACACACACACACACTTCTCCGCCTCATTCTGTTTTCATTTACTCGTTCGTTATCTGACCAGCTTCAATCTTGTAGGCTACTCACTTCGTTTCTTGTAGCCCTCTAAAGGGTTTTGAAGGTTGATCCCTCGGTGAACGTGAGTTGAATGGCTTTCTTGTCCGCAGCAGCAGAAAGCATTTTCGAATGTTTGAATTAATCAAAGTGGGTCGTCACCTTCGATTTTCTCTTATGCTGCAACACACAGTTGCACGGGGTGCAGAATAGTTTCCCCCCCACTTTTTGCCCGGTCTTAAGTAGAAATGTTCGTTGGTAAATGAGCTCTATACAGTGTTGTTTACATTCTGTGATGCGCGAGCTGATGACGTCAAGACGAATTAACTTTTTTCTTCTCAATTTTGTGTGGAAAAATGCGGGGATTATGCGGCCTTTTGATAAATATGCGGCCTTTTGATAAATATGCGCCATTTAGCTGATTATGCGGTAAATTCTGAGATCGCAGAATCGCGTTTTTCTGGAGGGTCTAACTTCTCCGGTTCCTCCCGCTCCACTCCTCAGTGATTAATCTGGAGAGCGAGAGGAATTAGTCTATCAGCAGGCCGAGGGAGAGGATGAAAATATTTACAAAGCTCGGGGTTTTCATTAGGAGTCGCCTCGTGGAGAGTCGCCCCCCCTCTGTTCGTGCCGACACAGAGTGGGAGAGTTCCGAAAGTTGACCCTTAATGTCAAGTCATGTAGCCGAGTTAAATGCCTTAATGTTGTGGTGACAATAAGAGGCTTATTCACAAAATTAGCAGGATTAGAGTGTTAGTAAAAACATCATATAGTGTTTGTTGTAAAGCATCAGATGTTATCTCTTCTCTGTCAGCTGTTCTGTTCTGTAGGATAATACTTTCAGTGTGAATCTATACTTCTACTGCCTGAGTCTGCTTCATGTGTTCTGTTTTTAAATTCAGCAGGTGAACCTATATGTTCAAAAAATAGTGTGTGACGGGGTGAGATCTTGCGTGGAGCCCCAGATCGAGGGAGATTATCAGTGGTCTTGTATGTCTTCCATTTTCTAATAATTGCTCCCACAGTTGATTTCTTCACACCAAGCTGCTTACCTATTGCAGATTCAGTCTTCCCAGCCTGGTGCAGGTCTACGATTTAGTTTCTGGTGTCCTTTGACAGCTCTTTGGTCTTGGCCATAGTGGAGTTTGGAGTGTGACTGTTTGAGGTTGTGGACAGGTGTCTTTTATACTGATAACGAGTTCAAACAGGTTCCATTAATACAGTTAACAAGTGGAGGACAGAGGAGGCTCTTAAAGAAGAAGTTACAGGTTTGTGAGAGCCAGAAATCTTGTTTGTTTGTAGGTGACCAAATACTTATTTTACCGAGGAATTTACCGATTAATTCATTAAAAATCCTACCATGTGATTTCCTGGATTCTTTCCCCCCATTCTGTCTCATAGTTGAAGTGTACCTAGGATGAAAATTACAAGCCTCTCATCTTTTTAAGTGGGAGAACTTGCACAATTGGTGGCTGACTAAATACTTTTTTGCCCCACTGTATATGTTCAAAAGATAATGTGTGTGAGCTTAACCATCAATCAATGTTTATTTATATAGCCCAATATCACAAATGTTACATTTGTCTCAGTGGACTTCACAGTTTGTACAGAATATCAGTATGACAATACGACACCCTCTGTCCTTAGACCCTCACATCGTACAAGGAAAAACTTCCAGAGAAAACCCACAGTTTAAAGGGAAAAATGGGAGAAACCTCAGGGAGAGCAACAGAGGAGGGATCCCTCTCCCAGGACGGACAGACGTGCAATAGATGCCGTGTGTAAATTGAAAAGATAATAAATTTGCAACATAGGTAGTCCAAATGTTTGGAAATGCATGTGTGTATAATAGGAAGATGAATCCACGAGTATATCCATCCAGGACTTATGATCCAGGACCACAGCCACCACTCAAGATCCAGGACTCGCAATCCCTGACACAGGACCGCAGGATCATCCATGACTCCGGATCCCGGCGTATATAGACACCAAAAAGAAAGACATTTGGGGAAGCTGGGTTAATCGGAACATGAGAGTACACAGGTACAGACAGAGAGAAGGAAGAAGTAAGATGTCCCCCGACAAACTAAGCCTATATCAGCAAAACTAGGGGCTGAATCTAATCAGCCCTAACTATAAGCTTTATCAAAAAGGAAGGTCTTAAGCGCACTCTTAAAAACGGATAGGGTGTCTGCCGTCCGAACACAAACTGGAAGCTGATTCCACAAAAGTGGAGCTTGATAAGAAAAGGCTCTGGCTCCCATTGTACTTTTAGAGACTCTAGGAACAACCAACAACCCTGCATTCTTGGAACGCAATGCCCTAGTAGGACAATAGGGTATAATGAGTTCTTTAAGATAAGATGGCGCCTGCCCATTAAGGGCTTTGTAGGCCAGAAGAAGAATTTTAAATTCTATCCTGTGTTCTATAGGGAGCCAGTGTAAGGCAGCCAGAACAGGAGTAATGTGGTCCCTTCTCCTAACTCTGGTCAGTACACGAGCTGCAGCATTTTGAATCAGCTGAAGCGACTTGACTGACTTCTTGGTACACCCTGATAATAAGGAGTTACAATAATCCAGCCTTGAAGTAACAAATGCATGGACTAGTTTCTCTGCATCGTTTTGAGGCAAGATATGCCTGATTTTTGCAATGTTACGTGGATGGAAGTAGGCAGTCCTTGAAATTGATTTTATGTGGGTGTTAAAGGATAAATCCTGATCAAATATAACACCAAGATTCCTTACAGTCTCACTGGAGGCCAAATTAATGCCATCCATAGTTAGTATATCTTTAGATAATTTGTTTCGTAGATTCTTCGGGCCAAGTACAATAACTTCAGTTTTGGTCGTGTTTAACATCAAAAAATGTAAGGTCATCCACGTTTTTAAGTCCTTGAGGCAGTCTTGAATTTTATTTAGATGATTAATTTCATCAGGCTTGATTGATAAATATAGTTGAGTATCATCCGCATAACAATGAAAGTTTACAGAATGATTCCTTATAATATTGCCTAACGGAAGCATATATAGGGTGAACAAAATAGGTCCAAGCACTGAGCCCTGTGGCACTCCATGGCTAACTTTGGTTTGCATGGAAGATTCATCGTTGACACGTACAAACTGAGAGCGTTCAGATAGATAGGACCTAAACCAGCCTAAAGCAGTTCCCTGTATGCCAACTAAGTGCTCTAGTCTTTGCAATAGGATATCATGGTCGATAGTATCAAATGCAGCACTAAGATCGAGCAAGACAAGAATAGAGACAAGTCCCTTGTCAGAGGCTATTAGAATGTCATTTGTGACTTTAACCAGAGCTGTCTCTGTGCTATGTTGTGTTCTAAAGCCAGACTGAAAATCTTCAAATAAATCATAGTTAACTGTGTGTGTTAAACTAAAACGGCAGCTCAGATTTTATTTCTGCTTTTTTAAACTGTAGTATGTGCTCATGTGTCTCACTGTTGGTGTGTAGGCTGAATATGCTTCGTGAAAGGCAGGTTGTCCTATCAATACAATTATTTTTGATCCTAAATATCTTAGTTTCTACTTTTCTGAGGTCACATTGCTCTGTTGTCTAACATAATACACAAAACACATCTCCATTTTGTCTCTATTTGCATGTTAGATATTGAGGTGCAGCCCCAGTGAAGCGGGGCGCGTCAGTCTGTAATGTTTCTCTCTTTGCTTTGCGTTGATTGGCATGAGATTCCCCGCTGCTGTGTTATTTCCTCCAGCTCTCCTCCTCCACTCCAGCTCTCTCAGCAGGGGGGATCTGACCTCAGTGAGAGCACCCATGGGGCCGCTGAATGCCTCTGTGATTATCGGGGGGGGGGAATAAAAATCTACATGCATGCTATGACCAATTTTGGAGGCCTTGGACTCCCAACCATGAAAATATTGAAACACACCATTTTATTTTTGACTCTTATTAGCTATACTGAAACTATTTAGACAGATAACACTACAGCCAACAAACCAATCACAAATTGGAAGTAAAACACTGCAGGGATGTGGAAGGACTCTTACTTTCGCAATATGCTAGTAAATCGTTGTGTATTGAACATTTGGGAATATGTTTGTTGTTGCCAGGGAAAACATGCCAGGCCACTTTGGTTTCAGTTTGGGAACTCCTTGACTTAGTTGATTGAATTGGAGTGACGAAATACAATGTGCTCAGCAATTAAGTGGCTTTACTTTTGTCAAGTACGTCAGATAATGAGCCCTTATGTTTAAGATCAACATTGTTCTCTTTCATTTTCCTTTCTCTGATAACCCATCCTAAATTCTGGGACATTTTCAGTCATTAAAATGCAATCAGAGGCGATCAGCTCCCCCTCACATTATGTAAAACCGACTTTAGTTGTGTGTAAGCGGCAGAATAAAGCCAAGCAATATCAGAGGTGCGTGTGCAATAATACAGTAGTCTGTGTTTATAGCTGCTTCTAGGAACAGAAACACTCGTAGGAATCGTACACACGAGATTAACAGCGTACATTTTTGATGGTCTCTCCCCTCGTGAGTAAAGTGTGGGTGGAGGCCAACACAGGATTAATATGAATCTCTCTTTCTCTCCAGAGACTCATGTTCCCTGTGTTACGCCACCATTTCAGCTACCAAACTAAATCCCTGAACGATGCAGTCATATTCCTCCTGAAATCATCCCGTGCCCACATATTCCAATGCGCTTGGAAACACGTGACATTACAGAAGCTGGAAATGCTCCAGCTGTCGTGTATGTGTCTCCAAGTTTCCATATACAGAAAACAGGACTGAGAACAACATTTTAAATCAGCTCCTTCTCTCCTGGGATTATGATCTGATTACAAGCCCTCGGTGCCATCATCCATCGTTTAAAAACAGTGCCAGGACAAACTCCTAAAGCAAGGCCCCCGTGGCAAAAAATGCTGGGAATGGGCATCAAAAACTTGGGGAATCCGGTACATGCAGACACACCAGGGTATCCAACTGACGAGTGTTCAATCAAAAACAGATCATTTTGATACATGACTAATCTCACTAAATGCTTTTTTTAATGTGCCTGTTCTGCAGATCAGAGCAACAGGACTTATGGGCGGACAGGAGACGAGTCATGTTGGCTGGACCAAAGTTGTTGACCTGTTGCTTGCTTTGGGTCAGGGAACTCAGCGTCCCAGAAGATGCAGCAAACGGTCACAAACCGAGAGGCGGATGACTGAAATATGCAACTTAAGGCCATTTGGAGTCCGTCTTCCCATTATAAACTGTTGTTTACACTTTGTCTGCAGTAGAGTTCAGCTGCAATACAGTATGTTCTTGTAAAAGGTTACAACATCCATTTACTGACTCACGTCTCTTATGACTCACAAGGGGTACACTTCAAGAGGAATTACAGGGAAATATAGCATTTGCAGAGTTTATTGCTGCAAAGAGAATTGAAGCAGAAGATGTTGAATCAGAATCCTTCCTTTTAGGGCGATATTCACATATTATTACATTTTTATTATTATTATTATTATTACTACACATATTTTTTTCTTGAGCATTTGTGTTTTTCCTAAGCTTCCCATGCTGTCCTCTACCAGGTCCTCGGACTGACTGACTGGCCAGCTCTGTTGTGATTGGTCAACCGCTTGGATGTACCCCCCCTACTGGATGTACCCCCCCTACTGGATATAATGCACTACAGGAGAAGGAAACCCCTAAAAAGCAAAAAAGGTCTTCTCTAAACTACAAACACTGAGTCCCGCTTGAGCCTTACGTGTTTGATCCTACACACATATTTATTTAATATATCCATTTTGATATTGTTTATTCTACACTGTGGCAATTCAATTAAAGCCGGTTTATTTGTGATGAGGGTCAAATCAAATCAAACTTTATTTGTATAGCCCAATATCACAAAAGTGGCCTTCACAGCCTCCTGATGGAGTTACAGCAAAATGAGAAGACAAGATAGTGTGTGGAATACAAATAGAAATATGAGAAAATTAAAAATCCCCCAAAAACATTCAAATGAATTACCATAAAAATAAAACCATAAAATGCCAGGTCTAACCGAAGGCAAAACCATTCTCTCCAAACACATCCGTCGAAGACTCATATGCTTGTTATTGCAGAGATGAGGACATGACGAAACACAGCCAGAGTGGCGCGGGTCGCCCTCTTCTCGGGGTGTTTATACGGTGTGAGGCCCCCGGGTTATTGAATCAGCTGAGCTCTGCAGCAGCCGGAGAGCAACAACATGGAGAAGGAACAGGAAGTGGGTTCGAGATACTGTACAAGACGCCTTGGGTATATTGGAGGCAACTTAGAAAACACAAGTTAGTACTATTTGTATTATTGCATTTCATTGGGGTTCACTTGTTTCCCTTCCTGGTTGCGGCTCTTTTTTTAAAGACAGAGGGTCATGGGTGAGAAAGAAAACCCAATGCTGTTCACATGCTGTTTACATAAGGAAAGCCTGTCTTGGGATAAAAACAGGTTCCAGACCCCGTCCGTGTGTGTGTGTGTGTGTGTGTGTGTGTGTGTGTGTGTGTGTGTGTGTGTGTGTGTGTGTGTGTGTGTGTGTGAAACTGTCTTTTGCACACACGCTGAGTTTCACAAGAACAAAACAATGCAGCCGTACGCACAAAGAATTTACTTCACATTTAATGGAGAATGACACCGCAAGAGCAGTAACATGCATTTGACTTAACAGTGATGACCGCGCTGCTACCACACAAGACACTATTAGAATAAAACAACATTAGACACATTTATTTGTCTACGCTCTTGTAATCTCATGACAAACATCTTTAATACACAGACTAAACCGTCACAGCAACCAATGTACTGCCTTGCTTGGAGGCAGCATTACCTCTTCCTCTGTTATCTCGTCTATAAAACTGAACCGAAAGAAAAGCAAAATGGGTCTATATGACAGCTAACTGTTTTATTAAATTAAAATGCATCCAGATAAACCTCATAGGACTGGAAGGAAGTCCAAATGTACCCTCCAAAGATCTAATAAAAGAGCTCAAAAATATTCATGGGAGAGGTTACGCTAAAGGAAAAGCCTCCCTCAGCATCCCCCTCAGTGTTTTCCCATCCCTCTCTGTGTGTCGATGTAAAAAGGCAACCTTGGGCTCAGACCTAAACAATGTGGCTCTTAGGAGGCCCGTTGCAGGCCTTCCTCCCCAATCTCTCGGACGCTTCCTGTTTGTACAAAAGATTTTGTTGTCTTTGCCATATCTGCTCTGTTAGCTCCGATCAAGAGGAGTGTGGCGGCTACATCATCCTACAGTCACCCTGGGGGTCACTGATTTCCGTGACGATAAACAGGAATTAAAGGACAAAGGTCAATCCAAAACCAGTGTGCTTACAGGTTGTGCTACACGTATTCCTGACTACTTCCACAAACAGTTTATGTGAAAAAAAACACGCCTTTGTCCTGCTGACACACTCTAGTTTTTTGAGTCAGGCTGGCAACCACGCTAACAAGGCAGGTCAATTCAGTGTGAGGGATGCAGTAAATATTTTCAGAGCCTTGACAGCACGGTTGGAGCTAGAGCTGTCCTTGACACCTACGCAGCACACTGAGAAAATAAAAAGCTTGTTAAAGTCACATTGAGCGGGTCCCTGCGGGGCCATCGGAGGTGATGGATGTACGCAGGGTGTTTGGGACTGTCAGGAGACAAAGGAATAAGTCCTGTTTGTTTGTTATGTCAACAGCGTGAGAGTCCATTCATTTTCACATGTTATATTATTTAACATCCCACACCATATGTATATCAGTAATAGTATTTGCATCTGAACCACTATGCTACCCTGAATGAAAATAAATCTTTACTACGAGGCTCATATACTGTATATATGTATTCTAACATTATTGTATAATAAATGTAATTTTTTAAGCATAGCTATTATATTTGATTAGGCGCCTAATTAAATTGATAAATGTCTTCATAAACATACAGTTCAGCAGGGTTGATTGGTATACTGTATTATGCTTTTTAAGTACAGTAAAAGGGTTCAAAACATCAGTTTTTCATTAATATCAGGTTTTTTTTTGTGGAAAACAGCTTCAGATCCTTAATGTACAAGAATGTTTCCACACATATCTGATACACATGATAATATAGTGTTTTGCACATTACTACTGCATGTATATGTCAGGTCATTAAAATGGCAGATATTCTGGGGAAGGTTCATATGATATTGAATTGATATTTGTAGTAGCAGCAGAAACCACAAAGCAGGACTTCAGCTATAAAATTAAGAATAATTCAGCAAGCTGACACATAAGAGTTATAACAAATTAATATAACACAGGCCCTGTTTAATCCTCAATGAAACCAACACTACAATGTTTGAAATA
Source organism: Notothenia rossii (assembly GCF_949606895.1). Taxonomy (NCBI): domain Eukaryota; kingdom Metazoa; phylum Chordata; class Actinopteri; order Perciformes; family Nototheniidae; genus Notothenia; species Notothenia rossii. The sequence goes on along the minus strand of NC_136911.1, from coordinate 21,570,084 downwards.
GCAAGTCCCTGGTTACATCGCAAGTACAATCCACAATCCTCCCTACAGCAAGAGGATATAGCCAATATCCAAATACCAAAAAGTAAACACAAGATTATTCAAATTTTACAAAATCAACATAATTTAAGCATCACAATTATCATGCAAATATACCCAATAGATCAGCCACATCTAAATATTATAGCATTTCACAACTTGCACACACTGCATGTCATCAAGAGCCAAGGCCACTAACAAGACCACTACACATCTGAAGGGAAACAACCGAGAGCCTGTCAGCCAAACATCAACAGCTTACAATTAAGCACAACAAGCTAGCTCCTACCTTAATGTAGCTTCGCGGGGATACACACAGACATGAAGAAGTTCAATGGCCCTGAAGCAGCAGTTATTTTCTTGTGAAGACGTCCTGAAGCAACGGAAAGACGACGGTTAGTAAACGTTAGCTCATGAGATGCTTCATTAGCATTAGCATTAGCATTAAGTGTTGTGGCAGTTTGGAGTTAGCTTCATTGCTCCACATTGTTTTTATTGACCACATTATTGTGAAAAGGGAGATTTTCTATATATAAACATAAACTGTATGGCTATATTATGTTACGGGGGGAAAACAAATGCACCTTTTAACTTGTTAGAGCCAGTATTCTTGTTTATAAAAAGGGCCACATCACCGTGATTTCTGTAGTCAAGTACGTATAAAAGACTACAATTCCCACGGCGCCTCTTCTAAAGAGACAGAGATGGGCAAACTGTCAGAAAGTGGCCCTCCTCGAGGCACAGTTTTTAACCGTTAAGTTACCATTAAATTACCGTGAAGTTACCTTTTAAAGCTACAGAAGCGTATACTTCGAAAGAAATAAAGACTACTTAAGTTGTTTATTATTCTATTTGAGTTTTGCCTCTTTTGTTTGATATGTTTTGATTATTGTAAAGGCCTGTTTGATTTGTTTTTACTAGTGTAAAGGCCTGTTTTCTTTGAATGTGTAAAAGGTTTATTATTTTATTTTCAGTAAACGCAAACACACATAAATGGCTTGGATAGAAAGCAAGGAAGGAAACCACGACATAACTAATGTAGTAATGCTAGTAGTAAGCTAGCTTGACTGCATTATTTTCAACGTATCTTTTCAAATTAGCATCATTGCTCACCTAGCCCCGGTTTGTGCCTCTCGTGTAGTATCTTTACACTCTTATCAGAGAGTCAAAAACCTCAGTAATACCCTAAAAGGTAAAGTTGGACTGCTAACATTTCTGTCCTGTCAAACACAGGTGTATCTAATGTCGCTAATTGCTGCATTTCATTACAGTGATTGCTGGAACATAATGGTTTTTAATGTAATCGGTTCCACCTGTGAGTTTCCTGCTATGACAAGAACAAATGTCTGCTGTTGGGAAATAATTCATTTCGGAGAAATGAAGCAATGTGTTATTGTATTAGACATAAAACATGTAAAAGATTGACATATTGTTGAGGAAAAACTGATGCTGATTAAAACAACATGTCAGTCTGCCTAGCTCTGCAGGTCACTGTCTTTTTACATTTGTGTCTTCTTATGTAAGAAGTTTGGCTACTTGCATTTCAAACAGTTACTGATGAATAACATGTGGGGAAGGAAACATATCATGTTCTTGATCATTTGTTTTAATGAAGTTGGCCCCTAGTTTAAAAATATACATGTGGATTTTGATGTGAACCACACAGCGACATGTTGTTTATACATGTATAAGATATGACTCTCAATCAATACAGGTGAGCAGTTTACAGTCAAAGCTCAGCCATCTGACCTCACAGAGTATTGTCTTTCTTCAGCAGGTGGCTGTGTGATGGTGTGGCATTTAAGTGCCTGTTTTGCTGTGGTGTAAAAGGTCCGACGTTCCCTGCAGTCTTCTGTGCTGCCAGTAATTACCCCGCTCATCAATTCATTCTAACACAGCTTAAGTGCTAACAGCTTATCTTGTTAGAGTGATTTGATTAGAAGAAGCATTGCCCACTATCACATCTCCAGGGAATTAACACTTGAGATAAAGCCTTGTACTATTTCTCCTAACTCACCCAGAAATTATGTATTAGCCAATAGATGATACATGATTGTTTTCCTTGGATTGTTACTACAGTTGCATTAGATTCCTAAGTATTGCATAACACTAAGAATGATCTTTTTTTATGTGTTTTGAATTTATTGCCAGGACATAAAGTTGTACTCTCTAAACTAACCGACCGCAAACTGAATTAAACCTCACCCGTCCATTTTAAAAAGCTCCCATAGAAAACTTTATTTCCCATCTGCAGATCTCCATTTAAAAATAATCAACATCTGCTTTAGCTTGTTCTCGAGGAGTGTAAATCAACGTTGTAGTGCGGGGTGTTGCAACAACATCCTGTCCCTACTGAGAATTATTTGTTTTGTGGAAAATGCAGTGCAAATTCACCGCTTCATACATAACTCTCTCCTAACTTCCTGAGAGTTCCCGAGGGTTAGATATAGATTTATTGATAATTCTTGTAGCAGCGAGACCAAGACGATGCAAGTGATACCGTACAGGGGCTCGTTGCTGTGACAGGATACGCAACAAGATAACATTTGCCTAATGGATGATTCTTATCATTCACAGAAATTGAAGACATAATGGAGTCTGATCATAATCCCCTGGAGGTGTAAATGACTCTGTTGCTGAGCTTCAGGCAGAGAGAGATACTGTCCTTCTCCCTGCAACCCTCCCTTCCTGAAAAATGACAGGTTTAAAGTAGGGGTGTAACGGTAAACAAAAATCTCTGTACCAGTTTAGAACAGCGGGAAAAACACAAATGCATGATGTTCTGTTTCTTTTCCTTTTGTTTTGGACAAAGTGTAGTGTCAATCCTCTTGCTAGGGAATGGAGGTATCATCTGGCTCACTGGCAACTTTGTAAAATACAAAACAAAATTATAATTAGCGGGTATAAGAAGTTGGACTTTGTGTTTTTGTCCCAGTGATATCTTTTTGGGGCAGCAGTGACTCAGTCTGCAGGGACTCGGCTTGGGAACCGAAGGGTCGCCGGTTCAAGTCCCGAGTGTAGACTGGTTAGCCTCCACTGCTATCCTTAAGCAAGGCTCCAAACCCTCAGGTCGCCGGTTCAAGTCCCGAGTGTAGACTGGTTAGCATCCACTGCTATCCTTAAGCAAGGCGCCAAATGCTCCTGGGTGCAGAAATATTGCATGTCTATAGTTCGTGTTTGTGCGTATTTAAAAAAGGTGATCCTAATATTTGCAGTCAAATGTATTTCCTCAACCTACAATGGTGGAGCATAAGGAACACACTGTCCTTTCTCTTTACACAACTTCCTCTTTCTCGTTTTTGTTGCTTATCGGAAACCCATAGGCAGCTTTCCTAGCTCCTGAGTTACCATGCTTACCAGTGTGACTGCATGCACTCCAATCAGCTAATTGTGCTAACCTTGAAACTTGTTGCTAATAGCATACGTATAAAAGTTATCAGGGAGATTGTGTGCTTGTGAAATACTGTGTAACCAATGAATAGTGATTAAATTAAGATTAAGAATACACCTACCTTTACTAGAATAAAAACTAGAGCATTTTTTCCACGTTGTTCCTTTTGACCCCGTGTGACCGATATTCAGCTCAGTAAATGTGGGTCAAATGACTGCGTCACACCTGATTGGGTGAAAGCCACCAAACAGGACCCCTACTCATCACTGTGTTTTGTGTTCCTTTCTTTCCTGGTTTGTCGTCTACCCAGGTGTTGGCTTTCTTTACCGTCAACACTGTGGACACAGAAACTGAGGGGGATTTAGAGAAGACAGCCACACCGACTCATCCATCACTATCCATGAGGCGGAGAGGTGAGGACGTGACCCACTTCTCAACACCTGTCAACACCTTGGGAAACAGAAGAATGGTGAGAAAGATATATCTTTAACGCCAAGGAGTGTGTGATGGATGTTGCTAAAAATAGAAATCTTACATTACACAATGTCAGGCTTCAAATTCCTCCGATTCACACCAATCAAACTCTTTTATCGCACCTCTTTGGAGTACAGTTTTACCAAGAACTGATCATCCCTCACACACTGAAACAATGCCGGCTTGACTAGTGGAGCTGGGTCACCGTGACATACCTTCACAACAATACATCCAACGCAACAAAAGTTTGACAAACAACTAAATCTGATTAGAAAACGGTAAATGTTCTCGACTGTCCGGCACCACCACGCCAATCTCCCCTCTCTCCAAGCCCCTGATACTCCCAGGCCAAGAGCCAACTTGTGGCGGCTATTAATACAGCGTGTCAGCGACAGGTCTAATCACAATCAAAAGCTCTTTCATGCTGTGCAAAGGACAACAGACGAGGGATGAGAAGAGCAGAAGAAGAAGGGAGGTGGTTGAGATATTAAAGTTTAACCAAAGTGCCGCGTGGTTAATTAAACGGTAATGCTAAATTAAACGCCCTCGAAAGATTATGCAACGGGCCCCAGATTTGGCACTTTAATCAGCTCTACCTGTCAGATAATTTCATATGAAAGATGGAGCGAGTGATTAAAAGCAGACATTAAGGAGAGAGGGTGGTGCTCGGGGAGTAAAGAGGAGGAGGGTATTGTGTAACATCTTGTGTGTGTGTTTGTTTGTGTGTGCGCACGGAGAGATGGGGCAGGACAATCTGACGATGCAATTCATTCATCATTGCAGTGTGTGAGAGAGAGAGAGAGAGAGAGAGAGTTGGGGGGGGGGGTGTGTGAGTGTGTTTGTGTGTCAGATGGTATTCCTGCTCGTCTCGCTCCACCAGTTAAGTTAAATCAGAGGCAGCCTCTGGCACACCGCGGTGGTCTCTCTATCTCTGCGTCTGTCCCGCTCCGAAAGCATCGACAGCTTCCTGATTCAGCACCACAGGTAAGAGCTCACATTACCTCACCCTCAGGAAGATGTTTTAACAACTTTTTTAAACACATTTTTAAGTCTTTAAACTCTTAAAATGTGACTTTTTGTTATAGCTTCTCTCTCAGATTTGAGGGGTTTCCTAAATTCAGTGTCTGTTATAAAAGCCCTTTTGTTGAGAATCGCTGATGGACGAAACAAATGCATGGAACAAAACGTCATATTGTATTTTTTCACTGGCTTGATCTGTGCCACATGTTTGTCCAACTTGTTCACGTGGAAGTCCTGTGTGTGCAGAGCCTTTTAAACAAATCCTGCAGCACCGTGACTGGTAGAGAAGTCTAGAAGCTCATGTTTCTAAGACTATTCGAAAGAGAAGGATGGAGTCCTTGGTGAAGTTCACTTTGTCTCATTTCCCCAGAGAGGACTTCCTGATAAACAGTAGCTGTTCGCTCGCTTCATGAAGAATTGAATCTGGAGGTAGAGAGGAAAATGAGGAGATAGTGGAAAAGCAGGGGAAGAGGTTTTAATGATCAGTCTTGGGGCTAACCATAGAAGAAGAGTTATACTGCAGATTGGATGTTAGGAAAGGAGTAGTGGCTGGTCAACATCAGGGTCTTAAACCATAGGCTTTGTATAGGTTCTTACTTGACCCACTTAAGTTCCAGATAAATGTTCCTCTTGAGAGGCAGTAAACATGTTATTTAATATCACCTCAGGTTGTAGAGAACAAACTATCTCCATGATTGAAAATAAACTGGAGATTAAAGGATTTATCATTTGTGATTTTATGTCAACGCCGGCAGTGTGTTTCCTAAAATACAGTGCAAGAAGTTAGGCTAAAGGTTGTGCTGTTTAATTGTGGAAGGCACATCAAAGCGCCGTTTGGTAAACAGATAAATTCAGACATGGTTACTGATGCCAATGCTTCCATTAGCCCGTCTCCGGGAAGAATAAGTCCTCACTTAGACCATGGTTACTGTCACACACACACACACACACACACACACACACACACACACACACACACACACACACACACACACACACACACACACACACACACACACACACACACACACACACAATGTTATGCTTTTCTCTGAACATATTTGTTTAAAAAAACTTCAAGTTTGTTTGATTGATGCAATTTCATCTGGCACTATCAACTGTAAGATTTACTTACAGAGAGTTTGCTTTTTGTCAAGTTGCCTACTTTAAAAACTCTTCATCTGAAGTGAGACGCCGTAAGATGAGACAGAGGAGGAAGTGAGTTGTAAGAGGATACGTTCAAGATGCACAGTATCACTCTACATGAAGTATAACTGCACATTAGTCTTAGATTGCCACTTGTTGGTGGTGGGTAGCCAGGAATTCAACCGATATTCTTGAACTCATTCAAAGACGGAGCAGGGCGTACTTTTATTAGTATGTTGTCTGTTTTTGTTTTTAGAGTGTGTCAGGATGGATTTATCTGCAAACTAAATCTACATACGGGTACAAATAAAGAACCTGAACCCAAAGAGACTGGACATTAAGCATGCGCACATCGCCCATCTTTAAAGCGTTGTTTACCTATCACTCCTGAAACGAGAGGACGATCACAAGGTGGGTGGCGGAGGTGATGTGTTCCCATTAAAATGAACCTTCCTTCGTAATGGGTTGAGATAAATCATTAACTCCATCAAGAAGACATTTTAGTGGCTCTCTCTATGGGCAGCCAGATGGTGGTGCTCATTCCTCAGATAGCTCTGTTGATGGGGACTCCATCCAGTTCAACTCTGCTGTGGTTTAAGCTTTCAAGGAAATTCCCATGATTTCAGAAATGGGGTTGCGTTCAAATACCCAGAGATGGGATTAGAAATAGAATGTCGCTAACGTAGTATTCATAGAGGAGCCAGAATTGTCCCCAGATGTTATTGTTTGCAAACTGTCCTTTGTCTTGAGGGAGGATGCAGCTTGCACCTTGTGAAGTAGCTGTTTACCTTCCTGTCTGCGGTCACCCGGGGTTTATGGCTGTCATTCAGTAATGTGCCATCTTACTCCCGAGGCTGTGGCTCACTAAATCACCTGCGTCCGACTCACCTTCTGTCCGTGCCACCTCACCTTTATGACCGGGGCTCACTTACATATATAGGCCGCAATAACTTTCAGCCTTGTTTATATACACTCCCCACACACGTCCCCTCGGCCATCATGGAAAAATACTGCCGTTTAACATGCCAGCCTTTCCAGTTATGGTAAAAGGCATGTGGTTCCCATTTGTGGTCATGAAACATCTTCTCTTGAAAACAAGATTTCAAACTCTTAACTGCAGAATTGTCACATGAAAACACATGTGTGTGCAATGACTGCTTTACCTACTTCTACGCACAGATATTTCATTACTCTGTTGCCCTTGGCTCTTACACGTCTTCCAAACTCACATTCCCCACATCTGCAAACGATAGCGTGGTTGCTTTAGTTCACGCAGGGCTTTTCAAAGACTTCATCCCTCTGAATCCAGCTGGATAATGAGGGGATCTCGGACGGAGAGATCAAATACTTCTCTGGTCTCAGACCGTCCTAACGCCAGCTCAGGGCAATATGAATGCAGATAAGGAAGGATTTATAAAGTGCGTTCAAATATTAGAGCTGGATGTGTAACAGAAACAGCAGCAACTGGACGGCATGTTTTTACAAATATGTTTTATAATTTCCAACATGATGTGTCAATTGAGAATAAAAACATTGAAGCTTGAATGCCATCTTGTGGCAAGACATCAGCTTTTTTTTTTTTAAGTGAAATTCCTAATCTGAGGACTTCCACATTTATTGTGAGAATTCTCATCTGTATTATAGAAAAAAAAGTCTGTTGTGTATTCTAAAAATACGTTTTTCTCTCTGTATTTTTATGCGTTCGGGCTCCAAATTCAGTTTCCCCCCAAGCATCTGTGTGGTTTTAATGCTACCACAAACATGTTGTCATGTAATTAGTAACATAATTGTGCAGCCATAGTCATAGAATATGAGGATTATGCTAATATTACTTCATCAGAGCCACTAATGACACTCACGAAGCCGATTTGTTTTTATTCCCGTTTCACATTCTGCTGGTTCAAATGAAGCAAAGACTAGCCCCGAGGCAAATGTCTCCCCAGCAAGCAGGTTTGATTTTCTCACAGAGCAAAGTTTCCACAGAGCCGGATCCCTGCTGTCCTGTTTGTTTAGGTGTGTGCTGATTAGAATTTCTCATGCTGGGTACAATGTATCTCCGCACACCGAGGGTTTGAAACGTGACATGTCTTTTACAGTGACTGGAGCCTCAACCCCCTCTTAGTACCTCAGTGTTTTAATGGCGCTGGTATCCAAGCTCGCACTCTGCCATGCACTCTTCATTAACACAGGTCGTAACACGAGGCATAAACGTTCTCCTTCCGGGTCTGACGGTCCACCCAGATGAACGGGCCATTTCATAAACACTGTACTGTTTTACTGTTGCCGTTCATTAGCCCGGAGACCGTTTAAAGGAGGGCAGAACGCAGACTGTCTGATTCATGATGTACATTTTGGAATATTGAATAACATACAACATCTGTTTTTCATGGCTCCTTATTTTACAGAAATAACATAAAGCGTCAGGATGGCTTTAATGTGCAGGTCTTTAATGAGCTGGTGTAGGGTGAGCACTTTCATTGGTGCTTGTGTGGATTAGCGTTTATGGAGCGTGCCAGCGGTAATGACGGCTCTTCCAATAGACTGCCTGTGACATTTTTGTGTTTTTCTTTTATAGGACTCGCTGAGGCCCTCGCCCAAGGCCTGTATCAGTCACCACAGACGCCCCCTGCCGTCAGGCCCCTCTGTTTCAAAAGTCCCAGGATCTGGCACTAAAAAGGGAAAATGAAGAATGTAACAGCAGAGATATCTCTGACATGCGGCCTGTCTGGAATCCACTCGTTCATCTTCACCCTGATACCCATCGTGTACGGCTGTAACTTTGTCATCGGCATCGTGGGGAACTGTATGGTTGTGGCCGTAATCTACTCCTACATGAAGCTCAAGACGGTGGCCAACATATTGGTGCTCAATCTCGCAATTTCTGACCTCATGTTCCTCATCACACTGCCCATGTGGGCCACCTACACCGCCACAGGCTACAACTGGCCCTTTGGGGGATTCCTGTGCAAGGCCAGTGCCGGGCTGGCGACCTTTAACCTCTACACCAGCATCTTCATCCTCACGGCGCTCAGCATCGACCGCTACCTCGCCATCGTCCACCCGATGCGATCCCGCATGCTGCGCACCGTAGTGTACGCTCGCATCTCCTGTGTGGTGATCTGGTTCGTTGCCTTCCTGCTCAGTGTTCCCACGGCGCTGACCAGGGAGGTCCACGACTTCAAAAACCACAGCAAAGTGTGTGGCATTCTGCATCCTAAGGAAAGGTCCTTGAGTATACAAAAGGCCCTGCTGGCCATCAGCCTGACGAAGAGCCTGCTGGGCTTCCTGGTGCCCTTCATCATCATCATCACGTGTTACTGCCTCATTGGCCGGGCGCTGGTGGGGGCGAGACACATCCAGAAGAGCTCCCATTCCCGCGACGACGAGGTACTGCGCATGCTCGCTGCCGCCGTCCTGGCCTTCTTCCTGTGCTGGATGCCCCATCAGGTGTTTCACTTGATGCAGGTCATCAGCCAGCTGGCCCTGGTGGAGAACTGCAACATCCTGGAGATCATCGACACCGCCATGCCCTTCACCATCTGCATCGCCTTCTTCAACAGCTGCGTTAACCCCATCGTGTACGGCTTTGTGGGGCGCAACTTCCGCAAAAACTTAATGCGTCTGCTGCGCTGCTCGCCCAGCGTCTCCACCGGGCAGCACCCCAGCATCAGCTCCAAGATGAGCGCCCTCTCTTTCCGGGCCTCCGAAGCACTGAGCCTCACGTCCAAAAGCAAGTCCTCCTCTGACGTTAAGTGACAAAAAGAAAAGAAAGTGGGTTCAAGGTCGCTCTCCCCGCTCTTCTGGTCTGTGGTTAAGGGGCCGGGGACGGAGACGTTCCATACTTCTCCAACCCCAACTGTATTCAAAAGCACTGAACCACGCAGAATGCTTTAAATGTTGTATTCATGTCCCTCTGTAAGACATCTACTACTCGTCACACAACACTCCAATGCTTCTCTACAAGCCTGTAAAACAAATGACACAGAAACCCAGGCGTTCACTCCATGAAGGCTAGAAGAGACTATACATAATTACAGATGGCTTATCCCATTATTTATAGAACACATGCACGCACTGCAACATTTTGCCGCCTAACATATTTTAGTTTCTGTGTGCTCGGCAGGTTCACACGTTGGAGCAGTGATCAAGAGCTCAGCGAAGCTTAGAAAGAATAAGCACCTTGCATACTCTGCCAGTAGCTGTGTATGGAACCATTGGTGTACACGAATGTGATGTAAGTTTGATTACATACTGATTATGATCACTAAGTGTTGGCATAATGCTGAGATGTGGTCGAGCTTGGGAGAAACATGCTGTATAAAAACACAAACATTCCAGGCAGTGTGATCATTGTCAATTTATTTTTGGTGGTTGTCTTTGTGGTATTTAAACATGTTGAATGTACAGTTTGTGAATATATGAATAAAATGAAACAAATCCACAGTACTCAGTTGTTTTTTTTTCATTTCTAAACTAGGTATTTAGTAGGAATTCAATTCAAGTAACCCCGTAATCAGCATCTATTAATGATTGACTGTGCGTGGTGCGGGCCCTCGTTGCTCCACGTAGCTCCTAACAGCAACAGGTGGCTTTTTTTGGGGAGGACGTGCGACCCGGCTTCATCACAGATGGGGATTGGTGGATTGGCGGCAGGTCGGGGATATAAAATGCTGTGAAGCGACCGGTTCAACTTCACTGACGACATGAAGGTCCTCCTGCTTCTCGGATTGGTGGCTTTTGCCTCGGCTGACAACACTCGCTTCGAGGGGTAAATCTCGTGTTTTCTAAAGACAGAATATACTTGATGTCAGTTATGTGTTACACTAAAGGCTTATATGACAGTGCTAATCATGCCTTTCCATTCATCACCATGGCATACGGTCACGACCTGCTTTATAAGAGCATGGTTTTTAGCTAATCTCAACAAAGTCATGTATAGACTCAATTATTTTTGAAAGTGTACACATTTCAGTTCTTTTGGCCATTGGTAAAACTTTAGATTTTTTATATTGACAGGGGGTCCGCGGGGTCTTAAAAAGTATTAGAAGTTGATAAATCAATTTAGCGAAAATGACGGCTATTAAAAAGTTTGAAACGGCATTTTCCAAGGTGTTACATTTTGTAGCTTGTTTTCAATAAGTATATAAATGGTCCAAAGAGGTTGTATTCTACAGTCTGCCTGAATGTAATCATTGCGTAGGTGTGTAGTGTGATTCTGTGGAGTTTATTCATGGCATCCCGTTGGATTTGATGTCATAAAATGTTTAGAAAGGGTCTTAAAAAAGGTCTTAAAAGGTATTACACTTGACTTCAGGATTCCTGCATATACCCTGATTTAAGAACGTTCTTTCCACACGCTAAATGACATGCATTTCCCCCGAAGACACTTGAGCACTTTTGTTTAAACAAGTAGCCCTTGAAGTGCTTTAAGGCTTCCCAGAAACCCTGGGACTACTGTAGCTTCAGGAGCAGTTCAATGAACACAAACCAATGAGTGACATTGTTTGACAATAGAAAGTGCCGGTTAATAAACCGCTTACCAACAACCTCGTTCATTCTTTTGGAAGGCCATTACCTTTGAGTTTATACAGGTACAATGTTTGTAAAGAGTGAAGTGAATTACATCTATGTATTTATTTCTCTCCCTTTTCGATCTGCAGAGAGAAAGTCTTCCGTCTGAAGCCCGTGCTTGACGAACATGTGACCCTCATTAAGGACCTGGCTAACAGCATCGAGGTGCACTTCCTCTCACACACCTTACACCACTTTCTTTACTCACTACAGGGGTTTAATTGGTTTTATAATGGCGCAAGAGAATAAAGTGGACCTATTTTTGGGTCAATTCCACTTAAATCAAATACTGTCTGCCTTTAATGTCCCTTTACAATAAGAATGTCTTTCCATTTATCACAGTTGGTCAAAAGAAAGACTGAATGTTGGATCTTTTCAACATAATCAAGTGTTTGACTTTGGCGCCATCTGCAGGTTGACTTCTGGAGGCCCGAGAACGCCGAGCTGGTGACCATCGACATCGATGTGGACATCCATGTTCCTGCCATGTACCTGGACATCGTGTCCACCATCCTGCACCAGAACGACATGGAGCACGAGTAGGTCACCGGGTAGAGATGCCAAATACATTCATATCTGATTTCCATTGGACACATGTTTTAAAGGTCCCCTATCATACTGTGTTTCATCAGTATATCACAGGTCTCAGATATACAGAGCCTGTCTCTGATTGGCTGAAACACAAACAGATCATTGCAGCATTACCCATAATCCCCTCTGTTTCAGCCCTGTTTCCAAAGTGCTGATTCTCTGTCTGTTACTTTAGATGAAAATAAGGAGCCCCTCCCCACGCCCCTCTGAGAGACATTTGGTTACAAAGAACACAATGGGGCTCTAGGAGGAGATTCAGGTGATAAGGGGGGGGGGGGGGGGGGGTTACCTTGGTTGCTGATTGGCTAATGGTTACACAAGACAAAACATCGTTATGACATCATAAAGTGGCCAAAATCTGATCAGCTCATTTTCAGACAGGTTTTTATAGAAATGGATCAAAAAGAGAGAGAATCTTTGATCCTGAAACTTTCAGTGTCTCTTTCCACAGAGGGGACACATGTTGATGTAGAGGAGACATGAGGAAGAGGGGACACATGTTGATGTAGAAGAGACATGAAGAAGAGGGGACACATGTTGATGAAGAAGAGGGGACACATGTTGATGTAGAGGAAACATGAAGAAGAGGGGACACATGTTGATGTAGAAGAGACATGAAGAAGAGGGGACACATGTTGATGTAGAGGAAACATGAAGAAGAGGGGACACATGTTGATGTAGAAGAGACATGAAGAAGAGGGGACACATGTTGATGTAGAAGAGACATGAAGAAGAGGGGACACATGTTGATGTAGAAGAGACATGAAGAAGAGGGGACACATGTTGATGTAGAAGAGACATGAAGAAGAGGGGACACATGTTGATGTAGAAGAGACATGAAGAAGAGGGGACACATGTTGATGTAGAGGAGACATGAAGAAGAGGGGACACATGTTGATGTAGAAGGGACATGGAGAAGAGGGGACACATGTTGATGTAGAAGGGACATGGAGAAGTGGATTTTGTCTAATAGGTGACCTTAAACACATGTTATTTTTACCTATCCCCCTTCAGGGTCCTGATTGAGGATCTTCAGTCTGCTATTGAAGGCCAGATCGACAACGGACCTTCTCCCAGAACCCACAGCTACACCAAGTACAACAACTTTCACAAAGTACGAGGACAAAAGGATTAACCGTCCCCATCTCCACCACAGCTAGACTTCCTGTTCTTATTTGCTTCCTCTTTTGATTTCAGGTCCAGTCCTGGATCAACTACATGGTCTCCTCCAACTCTGATCTGATCAGCAAGCAGACGATTGGAAACAGCTACGAGGGACGTCCCATGACCCTCCTCAAGGTACTTCAGGACTTATCTGCTATATACTGTAAGACAAGTCTGAATGTAGTGTGCCAAGATATGAGTTATATTTGTATATTATAAAGTTTAGGGATGTATCAAGCTTGTATTTCAAATTCAATGCCAAACAAAAAGGCTATTTTACAGGAACACATTTCCTTTGTGTTAGAACATGTCTAACACATATTGTCCCATTACTTTGAACGCCAACAGCTCGGTAAGAAGTCCAGCTCCGTCAAGCCCGCTATCTTCATGGATTGTGGTATCCACGCTAGAGAGTGGATCTCTCCTGCTTTCTGCCAGTGGTTCGTCAAGGAGGTAAGGCGGACACCTGGACACATGTCTCTTCTACATCAACATGTGTCCCCTCTTCTCCATGTCTCTTCTACATCAACATGTGTCCCCTCTTCTTCATGTCTCTTCTACATCAACATGTGTCCCCTCTTCTTCATGTCTCTTCTACTTCAACATGTGTCCCCTCTTCTCCATGTCTCTTCTACATCAACATGTGTCCCCACTTCTCCATGTCTCCTCTACATCAACATGTGTCCCCTCTTCTTCATGTCTCTACATCAACATGTGTCCCCTCTTCTACATGTCTCTACTACATCAACATGTGTCCCCTCTTCTCCATGTCTCTTCTACATCAACATGTGTCCCCTCTTCTCCATGTCTCTTCTACATCAACATGTGTCCCCTCTTCTACATGTCTCTACTACATCAACATGTGTCCCCTTTTCTCCATGTCTCTTCTACATCAACATGTGTCCCCTCTTCTTCATGTCTCTTCTACATCAACATGTGTCCCCTCTTCTTCACGTCTCTTCTACATCAACATGTGTCCCCTCTTCTTCATGTCTCTTCTTCATCAACATGTGTCCCCTCTTCTTCATGTCTCTTCTACATCAACATGTGTCCCCTCTTCTTCATGTCTCTTCTACATCAACATGTGTCCCCTCTTCTTCATGTCTCTTCTACATCAACATGTGTCCCCTCTTCTTCATGTCTCTTCTACATCAACATGTGTCCCCTCTTCTCCATGTCTCTTCTACATCAACATGTGTCCCCTCTTCTTCATGTCTCTTCTACATCAACATGTGTCCCCTCTTCTCCATGTCTCTTCTACATCAACATGTGTCCCCTCTTCTCCATGTCTCTTCTACATCAACATGTGTCCCCTCTTCTCCATGTCTCTTCTACATCAACATGTGTCCCCTCTGTGGAAAGAGACTCTGAAAGTTTCAGGAACAAAGATTCTCTCTCTTTTTGATCAATTTCTATAAAAACCTGTCTGAAAACGAACTGATCAGATTTTGGCCACTTGATGATGTCATAACAATGTGTTGTCTTGTGTAACCATTAGCCAATCAGCAACCAAGGTAACCCTCCCCCCCCTTATCACCTGAATCTCCTCCTAGAGCACCATTGAGTTCTTTTTAACCAAATGTCTCTCAGAGGGGCGTGGGGAGGGGCTCCTTATTTTCATCTAAAGTAACAGACAGAGAATCAGCACTTTGGAAACAGGGCTGAAACAGAGGGGATTATGGGTAATGCTGCAATGATCTGTTTGGTGTTTCAGCCAATTAGAGACAGGCTCTGTATATATCTGAGACCTGTGATATATTGATGAAACACAGTATAATAGGGGACCTTGAATGTCTCTAATTGTTTTATCATGTAGCTATTGTGCATATGTCAATAAAGCTTTTGAATATTGGATAACGGCATATCTTTGTTCCACTCAGGCTCTGTCCACCTACGGCAGTGACTCTCAGATGACCAGCCTGCTGAACGAGATGGACGTCTATGTCCTGCCCGTCTTGAACGTCGATGGCTACGACTACACCCACAAGAGCGTAAGTTCCAAATCATGCTGCCTTGTTTATCTTAAATAATTCCCTAATTTGTAAACTGCTTGTTTAACTAATGTATCTGTGTCCTCTGGTGGGCAATTTAGAACAGGATGTGGAGGAAGACTCGCTCCAGGAGATCTGGAACCAGCTGCATCGGTGCCGATCCCAACAGGAACTTCGACGCTGGCTGGTGCAGTAAGTGAAGCAAACACATGGTTATACTGTATCTTAAAAGGGGCACTCATGTGACTTTATTTCATATTTCATAACATAAGGTTAAGGGGTGTTTCTGGAACAGATTTATTTTGAAATGGCCGAAATCAAAGCACCACAGGCCAAGATATTTTGAATTGAAGTCACACAAATCCTACATTTCCCATAATTCAACTTGGGAGATTATTTCTTAAGAAACACCTTCGTCTTTCAAATTCAAAATGTGTAACGCAGTCATTTTGTTATAAATATGTGATCTCAAGCTGACACACCCTGATGACATCACTATGACATCATCAGAGTCACATAAGACATTAACCAACAGGCTGTAAAATACTTCTCACGTAAATTCAACTTCTTGGGCCCTTTTTTTTTTTTTTTTTTTTTTTTTCAGTTATAAAATAAACAGACATTGCTCCAGATAACAAACCGTACAGCAAAACATGTAACAACAAACAACTAAACAAATCGTAACGGGGGAGGGGGGGGGGGGGGGGGGGGGATGCAAGGATGACTTCCTAAGACAGCTGATTGTGACATACACAGGACATTACATACACAATACATTATACATTACACAGGAGATGCCATATTGACAGGGTTAGATAGGAGAGCTGCAGACAGTGAACCGCAATCCTCCTGTCTCCCCTCAAAACCCCCCAGCAGAGAAGCTGCACGCTCCATGTTCAGTAGGTCCAGATACTCCCTCAGCGTCTTGGGCCCTTTTTTTAAATCACAATACATTTATCTGGACTTGTAGGAATTTATTTTTGTATTTGTTTGACTTCATTCGTTTATTTTCACCCTGGAAATGGGTTTATGTATGTATACTGTATGTGTAAATAGAATGCTGTCTCCCACTACTCACATTGTTTGTTTTTCGGATGTATAAACGGTCTAATTGTTGAACTAGTAGAATAAATGTCCACACGTCATTTCTTTCACAGCCGTTGGAGCCTCCAGCAACCCCTGCAGCGACACCTACTGCGGGTCCAGACCCGAGTCTGAGATCGAGGCCAAGAACGTGGCCGACTTCATCCGCAGGAACAAGTCCGACATCAAGGCGTACATCACGGTGCACTCCTACTCCCAGCTGCTGCTCTTCCCCTACGCCTACACCTTCGAGCTGGCTGCCACCCACAGCGAGCTGGTGAGTCTCTATCTGCTTTAACTTCTCAAACTGCTTCCTGGTTATTTGAAAAGCATCACTTACTGATGGCAGTGATACTGATCGATGAAGTTGTTTTGCTTACTCTGCGTCATTTGAGCCAAACCTCAGATGGATACCGTGTCGCTCTTAATTTTCATAGTTTCCAACCTCCTCTGTATTCATAGGATCTATCTCTCTTTATCTGCTCATACACACAATCTGTACTTCTTAATACTTCACTGCTGAATAAGGATTGACTATATTTACATGCTTGGTCATTCGCAATGGCTCTATAATTATCCATCATGATAGTGTCACATGCATCGCTGTAGTGTGGCAGCCTTTGTATATACAGTCTCTAGTAGTGTTAATTTCGTCAGCTATTTTTTTATTTAGTCTTAGTCCTGTGTTAAATTTCCGTTTTAGTCATATTTAGTCACCTTCCTCCTGTTTTTATTTAGTCAAGATTTAGTCCACTAAAAGTCGGAGCATTTTAGTCTTATTTTAGTCAAAGAAAACAAATTATTTTAGTCTACTTTTTG
Organism: Notothenia rossii; assembly: GCF_949606895.1. Classification (NCBI taxonomy): domain Eukaryota; kingdom Metazoa; phylum Chordata; class Actinopteri; order Perciformes; family Nototheniidae; genus Notothenia; species Notothenia rossii. The sequence goes on along the minus strand of NC_136911.1, from coordinate 21,552,798 downwards.
TCAATGAAAACTGTTGATTCTTTTTTAGTCATCAGATTATACAGAACATTTCAGTCAAACTAGTCTAGCCAAAACCAATAATTTGTCATTTTAGTCAAATGTATTTCACAATAAGATGATATCTTTTCCTTATTTGATGAAAAACACAGGTTGATTAAGAACGCAGCTTTGCAGAGAGTATCTGGTCAGGTTGTGGTGTTTTTACCAGCTGTGTTGTGGCCACCTTGCTTCCCTTCTGATAAAACAATGCATTCGCTTTTTTCCTCCGCCTCATGGTAGTGAACATGGGCTCAAATATCACATCGTTTCTTTCTCCCAAGCAGTGGTGGCTTTAGACTGTTTCGTTGTCAGTCATTTTGACGGACAGGATTGTAACATTTCTGTCATAATCCATTATTACCCGTCGAGTGCACAATTTATCACTCACTTGCGCTGACGAGGGGGGGGGGGGTATTCGCGCTGACGAGGGGGGGGACGAGGGGGGGGGGGGGTATTCGGTTAACGCGACCACTGCTCCCAAGCCCTGTTGTTGCCATTTTATTTTCTGTTAAATAAGGTTTGTTAGACCCGAGTCTTCCTGACGGTTCACAGTGTGCCGCTGCCCGGTGTAATTCAAATGTACCGCCGCGCGCAGCTCGGACACACAGCTGCTGCCCAGCCGCAGCACCGGAAATGGAACTGCTGGGAGAAAAACTGACTATCAGAGATGTAACGTTATCTTTGATAATATTTCGTCTCCTTATTTTTCGTCAACGAAAGTAAAGAGAGATTTTGGCATAGTTTTTATTTAGTAAACTACATTTTCGTCTCGTCACTTTTCGTCAACGATACTGCATGATGATTTCGTTACAGTTATTGTTTACTGCCTTCGGTGCCGTCTCGTCATCGTCTCGTTTTCGTCATGGAAAAAAAGGTCGTTGACGAACATATTTCGTCATAGTTTTAGTCAACGAAATTAACACTAGTCTCTGGGAAAGAGACTGGTAGTCCAATAGAGATCAGACAAACTTTTAAAAGTAAATTATGTATATTAATATTGACAACAAGTTATATATTACTTTATGTTACATCTATACACATTAAAACATGTAGGCTATTTATGAACATAATTTCCAGGAAGGTCTTAAAAAGAAAACATCAAAAGAACAACAGGTGTTGTATGATATGAATATAATAGAAAATGTTTATTATACATTTTGTAAGGTGTTTCCAAAAGCTTAAAGAGTACATATTCAGGTGTATATCAGTGTGTAGTGTCTCTACTTTAAAGAGTCCTCTCCTGCTGATGTTCAGGTGTATATCAGTATGTAGTGTCTCTACTTTAAAGAGTCCTCTCCTGTTGATGTTCAGGTGTATATCAGTATGTAGTGTCTCTACTTTAAAGAGTCCTCTCCTGCTGATGTTCAGGTGTATATCAGTATGTAGTGTCTCTACTTTAAAGAGTCCTCTCCTGCTGATGTTCAGGTGTATATCAGTATGTAGTGTCTCTACTTTAAAGAGTCCTCTCCTGCTGATGTTCAGGTGTATATCAGTATGTAGTGTCTCTACTTTAAAGAGTCCTCTCCTGCTGATGTTCAGGTGTATATCAGTATGTAGTGTCTCTACTTTAAAGAGTCCTCTCCTGCTGATGTTCAGGTGTATATCAGTATGTAGTGTCTCTACTTTAAAGAGTCCTCTCCTGCTGATGTTCAGGTGTATATCAGTATGTAGTGTCTCTACTTTAAAGAGTCCTCTCCTGCTGATGTTCAGGTGTATATCAGTATGTAGTGTCTCTACTTTAAAGAGTCCTCTGCTGCTGATGTTCAGGTGTATATCAGTATGCAGTGTCTCTACTTTAAAGAGTCCTCTCCTGCTGATGTTCAGGTGTATATCAATATGTAGTGTCTCTACTTTAAAGAGTCCTCTCCTGCTGATGTTCAGGTGTATATCAGTATGTAGTGTCTCTACTTTAAAGAGTCCTCTCCTGCTGATGTTCAGGTGTATATCAATATGTAGTGTCTCTACTTTAAAGAGTCCTCTCCTGCTGATGTTCAGGTGTATATCAGTATGTAGTGTCTCTACTTTAAAGAGTCCTCTCCTGGTGATGTTCAGGTGTATATCAATATGTAGTGTCTCTACTTTAAAGAGTCCTCTCCTGCTGATGTTCAGGTGTATATCAGTATGTAGTGTCTCTACTTTAAAGAGTCCTCTCCTGCTGATGTTCAGGTGTATATCAATATGTAGTGTCTCTACTTTAAAGAGTCCTCTCCTGCTGATGTTCAGGTGTATATCAGTGTGTAGTGTCTCTACTTTAAAGAGTCCTCTCCTGCTGATGTTCAGGTGTATATCAGTATTTAGTGTCTCTACTTTAAAGAGTCCTCTCCTGTTGATGTTCAGGTGTATATCAGTATTTAGTGTCTCTAGTTTAAAGAGTCCTCTCCTGCTTATGTTCAGGTGTATATCAATATGTAGTGTCTCTACTTTAAAGAGTCCTCTCCTGCTGATGTTCAGGTGTATATCAGTGTGGAGTGTCTCTACTTTAAAGAGTCCTCTCCTGCTGATGTTCAGGTGTATATCAGTGTGTAGTGTCTCTACTTTAAAGAGTCCTCTCCTGCTGGTGTTCAGGTGTATATCAGTATGTAGTGTCTCTACTTTAAAGAGTCCTCTCCTGCTGATGTTCAGGTGTATATCAGTATGTAGTGTCTCTACTTTAAAGAGTCCTCTCCTGCTGATGTTCAGGTGTATATCAGTATGTAGTGTCTCTACTTTAAAGAGTCCTCTCCTGCTGATGTTCAGGTGTATATCAGGATGTAGTGTCTCTACTTTAAAGAGTCCTCTCCTGCTGATGTTCAGGTGTATATCAGTATGTAGTGTCTCTACTTTAAAGAGTCCTCTCCTGGTGATGTTCAGGTTTATATCAGTATGTAGTGTCTCTACTTTAAAGAGTCCTCTCCTGCTGATGTTCAGGTGTATATCAGTATGTAGTGTCTCTACTTTAAAGAGTCCTGTCCTGCTGATGTTCAGGTGTATATCAGTATGTAGTGTCTCTACTTTAAAGAGTCCTCTCCTGCTGATGTTCAGGTGTATATCAGTATGTAGTGTCTCTACTTTAAAGAGTCCTCTCCTGCTGATGTTCAGGTGTATATCAGTATGTAGTGTCTCTACTTTAAAGAGTCCTCTCCTGCTGAGGTTCAGGTTAGAGATGTCTCACCCCTTAGCCTATCACGTACAATGTGTTGGAGAGCTAGCCAATAGAAGTGCACGTGTTACATAGAGATGTCACTATGTTCTGAAAGGACACAAAGGAGACCAATGGAGGTGTTTTAGGGAGGGGGGGGGGGGTGCCTTAGCAGACCATTTACAAGCACCAAAAAACAATATAACACACTACAAACAGTATAATAGGTCACCTTTAAGCAAGGATATACGTGAATCCATTCTGACTCTCACCTAAAGGCCACACTTAGCTGCTGCAAATCCCCCCCCCCCCCCCCCTCCCCGCACACATGCCTGCTTCTCATGGCTCTTTTAGCTCTCACAGGGGTATACAGTTAACACTCACACCTCAGCTCCAGCTCTCACACCATCACACGTCTCTGCCTCTCTATTACTCGCTCATAATTTAAAGCTCTCTTCTGACACTTCGCAGAACAAAGGAACTCCAGGGATCTGTCATAACTCATCTGTTCCTCCAGAGATATCATTTCCTGCCTGGGCATTTCTCTGGGGGTTTCATTTCCTGTTCAAACTCACCGAAGCTTTTTACTATTTTCTGTAATATCAGAAAACGTGTTTAAATGTAAATTACATTTTTTGATCAAGACATGGATAGTGGATGCTGCAGGGCAAAACAACATATATGCACTGTTCTTAGACCAGCTGTATTTTAATAGTGGTCCTTTATTAGATCTATCATTCCACTTAAATCCAGACCTTTAATTGTAACTTACTCTTATAAAAAAAGATATGAAGCGTACTTTTTCTCAACTTATTCCCTGACTCGGTCGTGTTGGAACATCTGCTAACCAATCCAATCCAACTTTATTTATACAGCACATTTAAAAACAACAGAGTTGACCAAAGTGCTGTTCATCAATACATGTATAAAAAAGACAAAAATAAACTAATGTAAAAGCACGAGACAATAAAACCCATACTTATAGCCACAGACTGAAAACCCTCATACACCATGTCAAAACATTTTAAAACACAACAAAATAGTAAATAGAAAACCCCAATTTAGAAACACAGACTGACACGTCTTATACTGTACGTGGTCTGCAAAGGCACGGGAGAACAAGTAGGTCTTTAAACAAGATTTAAAAACAGGCTAACGTTAGCTAACATTAGAGTTCAATATGTTCCATGTGATCTGATGCAGTCTGAGTGTAGTTCAGAGCTTTATCCAAGTATTCAGCAACAACGAGACCACATCACTCCCATCCTCCAGAACCTGCACTGGCTCCCCGTCCGTCAAAGAACCTACCTCACAGACCTGCTGCACCACCACACCCCTTCCCCCTACCTCACAGACCTGCTGCACCACCACACCCCTTCCCCCTACCTCACAGACCTGCTGCACCACCACACCCCTTCCCCCTACCTCACAGACCTGCTGCACCACCACACCCCTTCCCCCCACCTCACAGACCTGCTGCACCACCACACCCCTTCCCCCTACCTCACAGACCTGCTGCACCACCACACCCCTTCCCCCTACCTCACAGACCTGCTGCAACACCAAACCCCTTCCCCCTACCTCACAGACCTGCTGCACCACCACACCCCTTCCCGCTGCCTCCGCTCATCAGAAGCCAACCTCCTATCCATCCCCACCCGCACCAATCACCGGACCTGGGGGGACAGAGCCTTCTCCGTCGCTGCCCCCTCCCTCTGGAACTCACTCCCAGAACCCATCAGAGACTGCACCGACCTCACCACCTTCAAAAAACCTCTTCAATCTGGCTTTTCATGTGTGATTGTTTTTGTATTATCTGACTTTAACTTTAACTCTATATTTATTTTTTGTTCCTTTCTTCTCTTTTCTCTTCTCTATTATCTGTAAAGCGTCTTTGAGCACCCGTAGAAGCGCTTACAAATTAAATCTATTATTATTATTATATTAGGTTCATATCTAAGCTTTTAAATCTTCTGATGATCTTTTTTTAACATCTGTTCCTTCTCTGTGTTGTAGATGAAGGTTGCTGAGGGAGCTTCTGCGGCCCTGCGCAGTCTGTACGGGACGCGCTACACCAGCGGACCTGCTGCTGCAACCATCTGTAAGTCCTGCACACACACCAGCTGCATGGGGGAACAGGGTATCAGTAGGGCCGCTCAATTAAGCGTATTTTAATCGCAATTACGATTTTGGCTTGCAACGATAATGAAAACAACATAATCGAAATAAAACGTTTTATTTATTTATTTGGTTTTTCAGTTGAATTATACTCAGGCAATCAACTGTTAAAAACTCAGTGTGTGTAATTGTATTTTGTAAAATCCCCTGGCTTCCTGAAAGATGTTTTTCACTCTCTATGTCGTGGCCTACTGTTCTCCACACAAGCATCGACTCATTTTGCTCTCAACGTCTCTTAAAAGGTTCCTCAGAGTATCACTGCGTCTGATTTCAAAGTAAATGGATAATCGTTTTTTAATAATCGTGATATCAATTATTGACCCAAATAATCGAGATTGTGATTGTTGCCATAATGGAGCAGCCCTAGGTATCAGTAACATATTCTATTCCTCACCTATAATAATATGCATTATGATATCTTCAGGATGCACAAACCTCTTTCTGGTGAGAGAAATGAGCAAACAAAGGATTTCATGTTTGGCAGTATTTGTATTCAAACACATCCTAACCTGGAACCCCTCACTGTAGTTTATAAATGACCTCACTGACCCTGACACTGACGCGGAGAGAGAGAGTCCCATACTTCTCTTTCTTCTGGTTTCATATTGACCAATGCTCTGTGTATCAAATCAAATCAAGTTTTATTTATATAAACGATTTTTGGTCAAGCCACATATAAATAAAATATACTTTACTGCGATAGCAAACAGAAGACAATAAATGAGAACAGCAAATATCAAAATCAAACACAGGAGTCGTGCTCCGCTCTGACTAGAAGGCCAGGGAGAAGAAGTGAGTCTTCGTCTGGGCCGACCTCACATGGAGGGGCAGAGTGTTCCAGAGGGCCAGCTGCTGCGAAGGCTCGTGCCCTCGGCTTTTGGGCCTGGTCTTGGGCTCTATCAGCAGGAGCTGGTCAGCAGACCTTAAAGCTCTGGCTGGGTGTAGCGATGGAGGAGTTCGGCTATACAAGCCGGAGCCAGCCCATTTAGGGCTTTGAAAACTAATTCATATTGTATTCCTGCTACCTGTGACTTTGTGGTTTGGGTTATTTATTGTATTGTATTTATTATTTTATTTATTTGTATTATTATAATTGTTTCTTTTGACCTAGCGGGGATAGGCGTATTCTTCTTTCCTTTAGCAGACAAATTGTTCTGTGCTTTGTTTCATGTGCTGAAAGTGCCATGTCTGCAAACAACCAAATAAAAAGATTTTGAAAACACATCCTAAACCATCATCCCTCTAAATAATCCCCTTCTCTGTGTCTGCCCTCAGACCCCGCTGCCGGCGGCTCTGACGACTGGGCCTACGACCTGGGAGTGAAGTATTCCTACACCTTCGAGTTGCGCGACACCGGTCGTTACGGCTTCCTGCTGCCCGAGTCTCAGATCAAGCCCACATGCGAGGAGACCATGCTGGCCGTCAAGTACATCGCCGCCTACGTGCAGAAGAACCTCTATTAGAGCGGGACCCCTGCCAACAAGCAGCAGCCCCCAACCCTGCAACCTCTCAGCCATCCCCAGCCTGTATCCATGGATACGGCCACCTCCCGCCATGTTTCCTCGCTGTGCCTGACAGAATGTCAAGATGAGTGCAAACAATAAAATCAATGATCCATTCCCACATGCTGAATCCATTTTTTGTATGTGTGTGTATGATTATATTGGGTCTGATGAAAGAGGAAATTGTATTTATGGTGAGTAAAATAATGCTTTGCAGCCCATCGATGGCAAGAACAACTACAACTTGCTCATTCATGGACCAAGAAAACCTCTTAAGAGACCGACCACGTGTTAACATTTCAAACCATCCAAGTAACACAAGTAACCAAACCATTGTCTGATCCAATGTGTCTGATTGACTGAGCATTTGAAACATAACATTGTATGTATGGTGTGTACAATAATGCTTACACTTTGCAGCCTATTAATGGCAAGAAAAACTAGAATTTGCTCATTCATGGACCAAGAAAACCTCTTGAGAGACCACGTGTTAACATTTCAAAGCATCCAGAATGTTGCACACAAGAAACCAAACCATTGTCTGATCCAATGTGTCAGACCCCTTGAACCTTGGTGGTACTTCTTGCTCTGCTGGCACTGATCCAGAGAGGGGGGGGGGGGGGGGGGTGGGGGGATGGGGTCTCAGTCAGATTTGAGTCCAGCAGCACAGCACGTGACTCCCACAGAGAAAGTCCTTGGCAGCGTCTCCACTCTGCCAAGCATTTGCCTGAGTGGAAAAAATAAAGGAGCCAAAGATCAGCAGGGAGTGTAACTGCACTGGCACACATCTCTGAAGCAGAAGGCGTTATTTCACTCATCGCTTTTGTTACAATATGACAATTGTGAAAGAAAGGATGAATATGATCAGTGGTTCAAGAGGACATATCTGCATTTTAAAGTTCATATCAGTATGTAGTGTCTCTAATGTTCAAAAAGCTCTTTATGTTTCTCATACTGCCTGTACCTTTTTTCCCCCTCTGTCTGAAACCAGAGCCCAGTCTGCTCTGATTGGTTAGCTGGCCGGCTCTGTTGTGATTGGTCAACTGCTTAGAGATGTCCCGCCTCTTAGACTATCGCAATGTGTCGGAAAAGATTACTACTCTTCTGAAAGTAAAAAAAAAAGAAATAACTTTGAGATTTTAGCCTTTGCAGACCATTTACATGCACTATACCTATAGACACACTACAGGACAGGGAAGCCCCAACATGTATAATAGGGCCTCTTTAAGAGAACATCCCATATGTGAATCACCTCAATTGTCTTCGGTTGGACTCAAATAACATACTTAATTCTCCTCTTAGTATAACATCCATGTCCAGCACACCACTTGATCCCAGATTAACTTTAGAGCTCTGCTGGGACCACTAAAAATAATTCTCTGTTGTGTAACACAGCACAAAGCGCTGCTGCCCCCGTTTGTCTCCTCGCTGTCCTGCTGTTCTGCCTTTTCTCCACAAGATGGCAACAAAACACCAAATCTAAAATATGAAACATGTTGTTCCTGATCTCAGCCTCTCGTTACAGCATCACCAACAACTCATCATTGTCATCGAGAGTAAAGATGACACCAGGCAAGGGAGCAGTTGTCTGAAAGGTCAAGGCTGCAGAAAGACAGGAATGTTAATTATGTAAAAGCAAAGGTTAGTTTTAGGGGATTTTTTTCTCACTTTTACTCCACTTGAAAACACTACTTACACTTCCAACACGTGCTCAAGAAGATTTTTAAAGTGTTTTAACTGTTCAAAATGATGCATGTGTCTGAAGACCTTGTGAATCTGTGAATAGTTGAACCCTCTGACCTGCTGGGGGGCGAGCAGGCTCGTTTTGGAGCAGGTGGGTGTGTCACATGACGCTGCTCCATGCTGGTATAAATCCACCTCTGTGTATCCACTCAGTCCTTTTACCTCCACGTTAAGCAGCTGTGTGCTCGAGTCCAGGCTACAAAGTAGCTTCGACCTCTCCGTCATGGCTGGTATGTAACATTTAAACATTTCAGAGCCGCTACTGTGTGTTTTCGTGAAGCTAACTTGATGCTAAAACGTGTTTCTGTGAAGTTCTTCAAAGCCTGTCCCACTTTGGTTGTTTAAAATCAGCGTGTAGCTTTGTGGAAAAGTCTGTCGATCGATAAAGTTGTGTGTTGTTTGGTTTTAATGTTTGTGCAGTAGCTGCCCATGGAAGTTGGCAGAGTTTCAATAGTAAAAGTACATTGTGTCTCCATCTGTGTGTCAAAGCGACCAGCTGACTGCCAGGCGTGAAGCTGTCGGCCATATATGAAACATGTTATCAGATATGACAGCTATTAATGACAGGGTGACCAGCAGCTAACTGTGTTGTCATGTCAGATAGAAAAGAGTGGCATGTTTTAAAGTCATATGAAACATGTCTGAACACGAACAAAAACTGTTGGCTTGCGTCTTTAACTTTGAATGAATGACAAAAAGTAAAGAACTCATGTTGTAGGGGTCTATTTGGATCCCTTTCAGTCCCTGGACATCAGTTTTGGAAACCCTGTGCTCCTGTGTCGGGATTCTGCCCGTGGTGTAAACTTCTAGCCCACTACCATTAAATCATGTACTTTTACTCTACTACTAAATTCACAAGCTACCCTGCAGTATACAAAGTAATTAAAACTAGCTGCACCTTCACCAGCTTTGAGAACACTTTCATGATCAATCATTATAAAACATATCATATCTATTATTCTGAAATGGACCAATCTGCACAACGACTACTGTTACTGTCGCTACTTTAACTATATTTTGATGAGAATACTTTAATACTTTTATTTGAGTAACATTTTGAATGCAGGACTTTTACTGTAACAGAGTATTCCTACACTCTGGTACTTCTACTTTTACTCAAGGACAAGATCTGAGTACTTTTACTCAAGAACAAGATCTGAGTACTCTGGACTCTGCATTGCCTAAATCCCATGTGGTGTTACTGCAGGAAATAGAGGGGTGTGTGTGCATCCACTCATCCTATAGGCTAAGGTTGAGCTTTTTTGTAATGATTCATGTCAGGCTACATGCATTTATACTGCAGAGCCTGTTGTACCAATTGAAAAGGGGGTGTGAGAGAAAGGGGGTGTGGTGCTGTGTGCAGAAAGGGAGCAGAGCAACATTTGTACACAGTCTTACTTTCTTTGCCCGTTATTGGCAGTACTGATCCATGGTTGGTATACAGTCCAAGTGGGATTGATGTTGGCCCGCTTGCTAAAGCTCTCCAGCTGCCGAGCACATTTCATCATTGGATTTGAATGTCGTCTCACAGGCGAGTCATTGTTCTCAGTTCTGAGTTGGCAGGTAGATGACACATTTCTTTCCTCGCTGCCATCAGAGGTGGAGGCACTGAGTCGGCACCACACTGCAAATAAAATTCACCTAATGAGACTTTAAATCTGGGACTGTTTGTACCGAAGTCTTTTTCTTTAAACGAGGGAGAAATCTCGCATTTAGGGGAGAATATGTCAAGCTTGTTTAAGAGTCCTTGAAATGGTAGTTGTCATTAATCTTCTGAACCTTTTGGGAATTTAAATTGCTAAAGATTTGCTTTTAGTTTTTGGCTTTTTTCTTAAGTGGATGTTTTTTGTTACTGCAGACCAAACATTGAAGATATTAAATAATTGCTTTAGCTCAATTGGATCTCGATATATCTCAATTTGGGACTTGCATGCTGTACCTTTTGAAAATTGTTTGTTAGGTTTTGTAAAAATATTTGCAATTTCCAAAAGTTAGAAAATCCTTAAACTGGACCCTCTTTTCTAAGATGAGAGAAGGCTACCATTTGAATATCTTGTCATATTTAAATGACCGTCAAAAGATGCAGCCAAAACTATATTGCAAACCTTTTTGAACATTTCATCTAGCATTCATTTTACTTCAATAACCATCAGTTGTTTATGAATGTAACCCCCTCCTCTTCTTGCCTCTGCAGACCAGGCTTTTGTGACGTTGGCTACCAATGACAACTATGCTCGTGGAGCCATGGTTTTGGGAAAGTCCCTCCGCAACCACAACACATCCAAGAAGCTGGTGGCTCTCGTCGGTCCACAGATGTCAGAGCCTTGCAAGTAAGAAACTTAACCTCTAGCCATTGGTGCGATATCTCTAAATCCCACGCAGTGCCTTGTTTCCCGCCTGGACCTTTGATGGAGATTAATTCTGTAGTGTTGTGAATCATCAGGGCGGTTCTGAAGAGGATCTATGACGAGGTGAGGGAGGTGGACGTTCTGGACAGCGGAGACACGGCACACCTGGCCATGATGAAGAGGCCCGACCTGGGCGTCACCTTCACCAAACTGCACTGCTGGACCCTCACACACTACTCCAAGTGTGTGTTCATGGACGCAGACACACTGGTGAGGCTCACACTGAGTCTTCCTTAAAGCCCCCCTGTATACTGTTTTTCATCAGTATAGTATAGGTCTCAGATGTATACAAAACATGTCTCTGAAGTGTTTGGCCCCAAACAACAAACAGGTCATTGTAGAATTACCCATAATCCCCCCTGTTTCCAAAGTGCTGATTCTCTGTCTGCTACTTTAGATGAAAATAAGGAGCCCCTCCCCACGCCCCTCTGAGAGAGATTTGGTTAAAAGAACTCAATGGTGCTCTAGGAGGAGATTTAGGTGATAAGGGGGGGGGGGGGTACCTTGGTTGCTGATTGGCTAATGGTTACTCAAGACAAAACATCGTTATGACATCATAAAGTGGCCAAAATCTGATCAGCTCATTTTCAGACAGGTTTTTATAGAAATTGATCAAAAAGAGAGAGAATCTTTGTTCCTGAAACTTTCAGAGTCTCTTTCCACAGAGGGGACACATGTTGATGTAGAAGAGACATGAAGAAGAGGGGACACATGTTGATGTAGAAGAGACATGGAGAAGAAGGGACACATGGTGATGTAGAAGAGACATGGAGAAGAGGGGACACATGTTGATGTAGAAGAGACATGAAGAAGAGGGGACACATGTTGATGTAGAAGAGACATGAAGAAGAGGGGACACATGTTGATGTAGAAGAGACATGAAGAAGAGGGGACATATGTTGATGTATAAGAGACATGAAGAAGAGGGGACACATGTTGATGTAGAAGAGACATGAAGAAGAGGGGACACATGTTGATGTAGAAGAGACATGAAGAAGAGGGGACACATGTTGATGTAGAAGAGACATGAAGAAGAGGGGACACATGTTGATGTAGAAGAGACATGAAGAAGAGGGGACACATGTTGATGTAGAAGAGACATGGAGAAGAGGGGACACATGTTGATGTAGAAGAGACATGAAGAAGAGGGGACACATGTTGATGTAGAAGAGACATGAAGAAGAGGGGACACATGTTGATGTAGAAGAGACATGAAGAAGAGGGGACACATGTTGATGTAGAAGAGACATGGAGAAGAGGGGACACATGTTGATGTAGAAGAGGGGACACATGTTGATGCAGAAGAGACATGGAGAAGAGGGGACACATGTTGATGTAGAAGAGACATGGAGAAGAGGGGACACATGTTGATGAAGAAGAGGGGACACATGTTGATGCAGAAGAGACATGGAGAAGAGGGGACACATGTTGATGCAGAAGAGACATGGAGAAGAGGGGACACATGTTGATGTAGAAGAGACATGAAGAAGAGGGGACACATGTTGATGTAGAAGAGACATGAAGAAGAGGGGACACATGTTGATGTAGAAGAGACATGACGAAGAGGGGACACATGTTGATGTAGAAGAGACATGAAGAAGAGGGGACACATGTTGATGTAGAAGAGACATGAAGAAGAGGGGACACATGTTGATGTAGAAGAGACATGGAGAAGAGGGGACACATGTTGATGTAGAAGAGACATGAAGAAGAGGGGACACATGTTGATGTAGAAGAGACATGAAGAAGAGGGGACACATGTTGATGTAGAAGAGACATGAAGAAGAGGGGACACATGTTGATGTAGAAGAGACATGGAGAAGAGGGGACACATGTAGAAGAGACATGAAGAAGAGGGGACACATGTTGATGTAGAAGAGACATGAAGAAGAGGGGACACATGTTGATGTAGAAGAGACATGAAGAAGAGGGGACACATGTTGATGTAGAAGAGACATGAAGAAGAGGGGACACATGTTGATGTAGAAGAGACATGAAGAAGAGGGGACACATGTTGATGAAGAGGAGACATGGAGAAGTGGGTTTTGTCTAATAGGCGACCTTTAAGAAAGAAGAATTCAAGGTGCTTCTATTTATTGTCTATTTGATTCTAGGTGCTCTCAAATATCGATGAGCTGTTCAACAGAGAGGAGCTGTCGGCGGCTCCTGACCCCGGCTGGCCCGACTGCTTCAACTCCGGTGTGTTTGTTTTCCGTCCCTCTCTGGAGACCTACGGCAAACTGCTCCAGCACTGTACAGACCACGGCAGCTTCGACGGTGAGTCCAGAAGACGTTTCACATGGCGCAATGTTTTCTCTTTGCTCCCTGCGAGTTTCGTCGCTACCTGCGGGAAAAACGGCCCGTTAAAGAGGCCATATTCTGCTTTTAAGGAGTTTTCCCATTTCCTGTAGTGTGTTTTTTTTTTTTATATAGGTTTTACTGCAAAGGCTTGAATTCAAAGGTTTCTTTCTCCCCGCCCCCCCCCCTGCCTGAAACGCCTCCATTTGACTTTGTTTACTTCCATAACAGTGATATCACTATGTAACACACACTTCTATTGGCTAGCACTCAACACATTGTACATGATAGAATAGGCTAAGGGGCGGGACATCTCGAAGTAGTCGACCAATCACAGACTGAACTAGGAATTGAAAATACTCAGTAAGTGGAGTTTAATCAGTTATGTGGAGAAGTTGCATCCTTACTTTAAATTAGGATGGATTATACTAACCATCAAAGTGCTGACTAAAAATCCCCCCTTTAAAAAAAGTATAACCTGACTTTTCTATTGGCTTTTGTATGAAAACAAAATGTGTGTGCTGATTGGTCGGTTTGATTTTAACCTTGGCTAACTACGCTCGCTGTTTCCAGCCATTTTCAAAAGATATTCCAACCTCTTTTTAAATGAATCTACCCACGTTCAGTTATCCTTAAAACGTGTTCTGCTTGTTGGTATTGGCTCAGACAAATATTTGTGGCATCTAAAAAAGACTCATCACATTTTTTGCCGAATGCTTCACAAGAAAGGATCTAATATGCCTAGAATGGCAGCTATTTCTGGTTTACCACCAGTTTGAAGTCTTTTTTCAGTGCTCACACATTGAGGGTCTGACCAGCCTTGGGTAACACTGAGTTCTTGGTATCATGAAGTTAAACGGAGCTTGTTTACGCCTTTTTACCGAGCCCAGACACAAGGCCCTCCTGTCACTGACTGACCCTCTCGGAGTTATTCTCAGGGGCTCGGTGAGGGGTGGGGGGGCAAGCTAAATGTGAGAGGCCTGGTTTTGCACAGGGACTGTTTGACATTCAGCAGCTCCTTTCCACGAGGCGTACTGTAACTGAATTGTGGTCTTTCCCCTTGGCTTCATATCAGGTTCAGTGTCCAGCCCCTGGAAAGATCATTGGTTCATACGTGTGGGCTGCTGCTGTTCTTATGTAATGCAGATTTAACACCTTGGATTAACAGGAAAAGTCCAACGAGTTCTTGCACATTACATAAAACAGCTGGAATCTTCACACTTGATTCAGCCATTGCCCTTTTTGGAAGAAGAATCAAGTCAATCTTTTTCCATGAGGACATGCATTAAGCTTCATTAAACACTGAGAATAGTAAGAACGTCAGTACGAGGCTCAACCAAACATTGGGACATGATAACTCCACGAATAGATATTAGATTTATTATGTTTGTAAAAGTATTAATACTTTACTACTCTGCCTGAACTCTAAGCGCAGCTCTGTTTCTGTAATGCCATTTGAAAAGAGGGGTGTGACACAAGTGTTTTTAAACGAGAAATGTAGTAAATTACTTTGTTTTAAATCGTTTAACCACAAATTAAGGGCGTGAGTTTGTTGCCAAACCGTCGTACTTGATGATGATTGGACGAGAACAACGGATAACTCCATTCAGCGTTAGAGAGCGTGAGATGTGGACGTCTGGACTCGGACCAAAGTCATTGTTTCCTCAGGGCGCTGAAACAAACGGAACAGGATGAGACTCAAAGCGGGCTCGTCCTTGTTGGAGGCTGTGAAGCTTTTTTAACATTAAATGACAAGCGGTTTTGTTTTCTGACATTGTTCAAATCAATCCGTCAGCGAGAGTCCATCGGAGAACCAATTAGTTTGCTCAGTCGTTGCCAACGCTTTCAAGTGCCGAATTATCCTGGCTAACATAAGAGGTTTTTTTCCAACACAACCCCAGACAAAAGATGTTGTTTGTAGTTCTTTGGCAATTACAAAATAAACACTCTTTTTTTTTTTCTGTTTAAATTCATTTATATCTCCATTTCCTATATTTTCAATCTACACCGATAAGGATGTAACTTATAATACACACAACCGCAGACCAAATTTATTTTTTTCTTTTTTTTTTTTTGGTTAGAGAAGCATGTTTGTCACAAGTGTCATTATAATTATTGGAACTCTTTGGCATTCTGTTTTCCAACTCTCTGTACCAAACATGTCCATATAATGACTTCCATTTCCCCAAAATACACACTTAATACCTCTTCCTTTTAATCTCCACTTCCTATATTATGAGTCTAGGGTACAGATAAGGATGTAAACTTAACTGGATCAGTAAACATCCGTGAAGCGGTAATTGTGTTTTAATTTCAGCTTTCCCATCCAGAATGTCTGTAGGATGTAAGCGTCTGTGTGCCTGTGGCCGGCTAAGAGTCGAGCGGTCTTATTTATAGCCGTGATGGTCTTTCATGTGCTCTGGGGCATGAGTTGACCTTTAGCATTTCATTTCCACTCTGCTATAAGGAAGACATAACGTCCACGGGCAGCTCTCTGGATGATATTGAAAAATAGCTGAGGAAAGACAACAGGAAAATAATTTCAGAGGTTGGACCCGGAGGCTCTGGACTCCGCGGCTGCCAACACAAGCTGGCTCGGTCACAAGCACATTCTTTCAGAGCCCTGCTCATCCCCTCAAAATGAAGCCTCGTTTAAAGTGTCTCTCCGCAGAGGTTGTGGGTTCAGACGAACACCAGCTATGCGTGTTATTTAAAACTGCAGCAGCAGCGGTTTCACAAACTGCAGTTCTGTGCTTTTTAGGAACTACATGTTCCATCAAAGGACGGCATCTCGTCGTGTGCCAGTATCAATCACTCTAGGACCAATGAATAGTCAGAGTCTGGTTTTTTTTTAGTCGGTTCCAGATTTGAAACTCTATTGAATCTGGTTTTAACTCGCCTAAACTTAATTACAACTTGGAATATACAAGTCCCAAGCTTATCCAACCTTCAGGGTCCACTGCGCCAGAACAGGGTTTTCACTGCTTGGTAATGGAGGAGAATAATAACATTAAATTCCACACATTGTGAGTATTGATTTCCAACAGCAGAGGGCAGAATTTTCTTCCTTATTTCTTTTTATGTAGGAAACATGCTGAATCAGGATCACATGCTTTCCAGCCCTAGTGCGTCCTCTGCTACAGCTCTTCATAGAGGCTTTGACTAGACCATGTAGTATGTATGTTAGTGATACATGTAATGTGCAGATCCACAGTTTCTCTTACTGTACTGCATGTTGAGCAACACATTTGAGCTGTGTTGCTTTAAAGGTGGGACAGGTAAGAATGGAGAAAGCAGCTCGAGTGCGCTAGAATTTGAAAATACACAGCCGGAACAAATCTGCCACTTCCTCACAGAGCCCCGCCTCCAACACACACGAACGCACACATGACCAATCAGAGCATGGGATAAGTTTGTGCACAGATGGAAGGCTGACAGGCAGGTAGGCCATCCAGTTACTTTAGCCGGGCCGGCTCAGATGATTGGTCGTGCTTTTTACAGCGCCACGGCTTCCGGAGATTAAATGTTTTTATGTATTTATTGTCAAAGCATTTCAGATATTCATTGCTATCAGGATGTTAAGAGTATTCCATGGAATATAACAAAGTGTATCTGAAGTGAATTACCTACCCCACCTTTAACATTAGGATGTATGTGCACAATAGAGGCTGTGACACTACAACTGTAAAGGTTTGTGGTGTCTCTTTGCAGACTTTGACTTACATGAGTGTCAGTGAGCACATAGCAGGCATCAATCTTTGTCAAATATAAGATGACCCCTCCCCCTGTGGTGGTTCAGACAGAAAACCTACGCTTTCTACATACATGACATATACCCCGTGGGCCTCCACCAACACAATGATCCGTGGTATTCCTCCTCCAGAGAGCAGGGGAGAGTAGAGTGTCAACACTAACTCACATGTGTCGGGCGTGTTCAGCACATCCTGCCCTTTAACGCTCTGTACAGACAGAGATCAATATACCTACACTGTACTGAAAGAAGTCATATGATAGGATTGTGAAGGAAAACGTATTCAGTTCTTACTCTACTACCAAGTCAGATACTTTCTAAATGACCCCAGCAGTAGTAGACCTATATGTGTGGGAGCATTTCTCTCCCAGCATGCCTGGACTGATTTTAGAAATCATCTGAGTAATGGAGCGGTGTCCGCGGAAGCTCGAATGAATCTGGCCGTCGAAGGAGCACAGATCATTTCACTAAAGTCTCACAGCTTTTCAAAGGAGCCATGCAGTCATGTGCTAAACCTGTCAGACTCTTTCGTAAGACGCATTTCTAAAGAGACCTGTTACGCCAGCATAGTTTTCCCAACATGTTCACACTACGGATAAAGACTTGCAGTATTTGTGATGTGAAACCTTCCTGAGACTGCAGGACTGCTCACTGAGTTTCTGCACAGGGACAAGCGTCGCATGCAGCCCAATGTCCGCGTTCACCGTTAAGTATGTGTGTCTCAAATGGCACATAATGCTTTAATGTGCTCTACATATTTTAAACTCATTTGAAACTGCAAATTGAACGGATTACTTCTTTTGAATACTCTATGGTTTCACTAGCTTTTGACAGTTAGCGGATGTTTTCTATGAAAAAGCTCCTATAAACGGACTGTATGCTACCTGTCCAGCAACACAGTGACAGAAAGTTAGCAGCTTGGTGATGCATTAATCCTTTAGCTGCTGCTGTGCATAGTGACTACGAGGTGTTCATATTGCATTAGTTCTGCAAATCCATTTTGTCACTGTACAGTTTGACCATTAACTGCTTTACTTGACACAACTATGATGGAGCAATTCAACTACATCTGCCATCTATTTACAGGCTATGACACCACAGCCTGTTGAAAGGCTGTGGTGTGGCTAAGCATAGTTTCAGTCAGTGAGCAAATGGTAGGCATCAATCTTTGTCTCATGAGAGGAATAACTCGTCACCCCTGTGGGGATTAGCCAGGGAACTGTCAAGTACTCTGTGTGTTGATGTTCCTCTCTCTCTCTTTCTCTCTCTCTCTCTCTCTCTCTCTCTCTCTCTCAGGAGGAGACCAGGGGGTTTTGAACAGCTTCTTCAACGACTGGTCAACAGCTGACATATCCAAACACCTCCCCTTCATCTACAACCTGAGCAGCATCGCCATCTACACCTACCTTCCAGCATTCAAGCAGTGAGTGTGTTTGTAGTGCGAGCTGCTCCAGTGAGGCAGCAGAGGGTCTGTCTGTGGCTGAAATCATGCTTAATGGATGCAAAGCCAATCTGTAAGTAGACACTGTCACGTCACATCATGACGTCATCGGGTTACGAGCGAGATGAGCAGCGTCGCCCAGCAGGGCTCTGGGTCTGATATCCCCCCCTGAGCTCCAACAGCTGAAACTAAATCCTAAAATAGAGCGGTGTATTTGGAGACCCTTTTTACGTCCCCCTCCTTCAGGACGGGGCATTGTGCACATTGTGCCTCTAAACCCCTCGCCTCCTTAGCAACAAACCTCACCAACAAGCTCTCAGTTTGACATTTGCTGGCATCCAAATGAGGGGCTGGTGAGCGTGTGCTTGCTTGTTTGTTTTCAACGATGGTAGTGAAAGGTCTGGCAAACGCAACAAAGCCACCCTCCCCAGGGCGTGATTCTGATCTATTCCTGTGCAGTTTGCCAATCTATGAAGAAATGTGTATCTGTAAGTGTTGGCAGGGTTTATAATAACAAGCAGGATAATACCATTACGAAAACACATTGTGAAACTTTTAAACGGTTGCTATTATGCACTTAGTGTCTCTCCTGGGACAGGGACAGATTTAATGTTCAAAAAGCTCCTACTGTCTGAAACCAGAGCCCAGTCTGCTCTGATTGGTTAGCTGGCCGGCTCTGTTGTGATTGGTCAACCTGCCTCCTTAGACATCGTACAATGTGTAGTTTAAAAAAGAGTTTATCATGTACACATATCGTGTGTGTTATTGAATTTCAGTTTCCAGAGTTAGAGAGAAAATGGTCTCTTTGCTAATTATCAGTAGATGTGTTCATTTTGAGTGAGCGGGTGCCAAGGTCAGAAGAAGTACAGAAAGGGCCTCAGGTTATAAAACCTTTGTTAGTTAAAGGTAGGGTAGGTAAGTTTGAGAAACAGTCTCGAGATCGCTGGAGTTTGAAAATACACGACCTGAGAAAATCTGCCACTTCCTTACAGAGCCCCTCCTCCAACACACACAACAAAGTGTTCCTCGAGCCGGTTTCTCAAACTTACATACCCTACCTTTTAAGGTTATAAAACAGTTCAGCCATTGTTAGTCAAAGGTAGGGTATGTACGTTTGAGAAACCGCTAGTTGAAGTCAAAAGCGGTTCGAAAAGTTAGTCTTAAGTGTGGGGCTGTTTTATTTCAAGTGACTGGATAATGTTTTCTGAATCAGAATGACTTGTATAGCTATCATTTAAATCCAAACTTAATCCACAATAAAAACCATCTCATTCCAGATATGGTGGCAATGCCAAGGTGGTGCATTTCCTGGGGAAGACCAAGCCGTGGAGCTACACGTACAACACCACATCCAGACAGATCACAGGCAGTGCGGACGACGCCACCACGCACCCCACCTTCCTGCAGGACTGGTGGAGCCTGTACTCCAGCACCGTGGTGCCCATGCTGCAGGAGCAACACGGAGACCAGCCCTTCTACTCCGGATGTGTGGAGGTGAAGGAAAATATACGTTTTAATGCTGTGTTGATGGGTGATGTGATGAGAAGTTGCCTTCACTTACACTGGAGAGAATGCTACCCCAAAAACAAGTTAAACGATAATGAAAACAAGATGTTTTCACTTGAAATGAGTCCAAAAATCTGCCAAGAGAAAATGTGCTTGGTAAGATTTCTTGAAATAAGAAGGAGTGTTTAGATAAATCAGATCTTGTAATTAGCTGGGAGAACTCATTTTGAGCTATTTTTCACCAGAATCAGGACATTTTGTTACAATATAAGCCGCAAATACTCAAAAGTGTTCTGTTTCTGATGTCAGTTGGTGATTTCCTAATAAATAAATATGTGTTTCATCTGAGATACAACTCAAAATAAGATGTTTTGACTGAACAAGATTATGCATTGTCTAAAAACGACCCGATATCTCACTGCAGTGTCACTTAGTTAGTGTGTCTGATATCAGGTGTAGAGACATGTTCTGATATCAGGTGTAGAGACATACTCTGATATCAGGTGTAGAGACATGTTCTGATATCAGGTGTAGAGACATACTCTGATATCAGGTGTAGAGACATGTTCTGATATCAGGTGTAGAGACATGTTCTGATATCAGGTGTAGAGACATGTTCTGATATCAGGTGTAGAGACATGTTCTGATATCAGGTGTAGAGACATGTTCTGATATCAGGTGTAGAGACATGCTCTGATATCAGATGTAGAGACATGTTCTGATATCAGGTGTAGAGACATACTCTGATATCAGGTGTAGAGACATGTTCTGATATCAGGTGTAGAGACATGTTCTGATATCAGGTGTAGAGACATACTCTGATATCAGGTGTAGAGACATGTTCTGATATCAGGTGTAGAGACATGTTCTGATATCAGGTGTAGAGACATGTTCTGATATCAGGTGTAGAGACATGTTCTGATATCAGGTGTAGAGACATGTTCTGATATCAGGTGTAGAGACATTTTCTGATATCAGGTGTAGAGACATGTTCTGATATCAGGTGTAGAGACATGCTCTGATATCAGGTGTAGAGACATGCTCTGATATCAGGTGTAGAGACATGTTCTGATATCAGGTGTAGAGACATGTTCTGATATCAGGTGTAGAGACATGTTCTGATATCAGGTGTAGAGACATGTTCCGATATCAGGTGTAGAGACATGTTCTGATATCAGGTGTAGAGACATGTTCCGATATCAGGTGTAGAGACATGCTCTGATATCAGGTGTAGAGACATGCTCTGATATCAGGTGTAGAGACATGTTCTGATATCAGGTGTAGAGACATGTTCCGATATCAGGTGTAGAGACATGTTCTGATATCAGGTGTAGAGACATGCTCCGATATCAGGTGTAGAGACATGCTCTGATATCAGGTGTAGAGACATGTTCTGATATCAGGTGTAGAGACATGTTCTGACTAGACATTAGACACATGTACTTGGAAAGAATTTGAGTTTTTCGTGTAATCAGAATCAGGTTTATCACCAGGTTGGTTGACACGTACGAGGAATTTGACTTGGTGTCGTAGTGCATACATAAAAGTAAAAAAATAAAAAAACACAGATGGGAACTATATTAAGAACACTATAATAACATCACAAAAAATAAGTAAATAAAATAAAGCAGTAATTTACATTGAAATAGAATGCAGTAACATATCAAACATGTGCAGTATGCAAACCAGATATTGTCAACATTGTGTACATTCATGTAATGACCTTGATCTGAAACTTGTTCTTATAAGCTTTAGATGTATTCCTGTAACAGCTTTCCACTTGGTTTCAATGTTCCTTTTAATTGTGAGGCATTGTTTTAAGGTTTTTACAATTTAGGTAAAGTGTCCATATGGCTAGCTTACAGGAAATGAATAGATCTGTTATGTGTTGTTAAATGCGTGACCAAGCACACGCTAATCAGAACCAGAAAACCAAAGGGATTGTGGATTTCCAAAGTGTTGCGTATCCAAATCTAACAGTTCAGCCCTTCTACACGCACACCATGGTTTCCTGTTTATCCAGCGCTATCGGAAACATGTGTTGCTTGCATAAAGAATCAAGTGATACTGTATTTGTTCCTGTGTTTTGTGTCACATACTGTGTGTGTTATTTCCCCCGGTTTAATGTTAACTTTTGTATTTTTTGTTCTGGATGGTATTCGTCTTCCTTCATATTCATCTCATATAGCCCCTGCCCTGTGACATGATCACTATTGAGAGTGTGCAGGTACGGTGCTACTGATGGGTTTCTTCTTATGGGCTAGCAGCCGATAACAGTTATGGCTCCTGGTTGTAATGCTTTAACCATTCCTCCTCTAAAACCCCAGCTTCGTGTGTGTTTGACTTTGGCCATTAATGTAGAAGAGCTTTTCAAAAGCTGCTAAGGTGGTGTTCTGTGCATGATAACATTTCATGCTCTTGGTTTCTCGATTGTCTAATATGTTTGTTTCTTTCTCAGGATGGGAGTTGCCCTGCATTTGATCAAGCAATCCCACCGGAACTTTCCTCAGAAGAGCGGAAGCAGAAATGGGAGCAAGGCCAGGCAGACTACTTGGGAATGGACTCATTTGACAATATCAAGAAAAAGCTTGATTCTTTTCTCAAATAAAGAATTGAGATCTGTAAAGAGCACTTGCAGTTTACTGTCAGCACAGGTGATCAAAAAACAAAAAAATAATGTAAAAGACCTTGCATCTGTAATTCATAGCTGTTTGTCGACCTGAATGAGTCTCTCGCTCCACCAGCATTACTACTACCGGGGGGGGAATATTCTTTATTGTCCATTACCCTGCGACATGTATCTGTGCTGTTACACTGTGGAGAGAAGCAGGAAGGACCTACAGCTAAACATCCATTTGAAGGTAATGGCAATGTACATTTAGCTAAATGTGTTCTCATGTCAATGCTATTTTAGGATATGTTAACACTAGTTGAACTCGGTGTTTTGTATCTCAGCAGTCACTTATTCTTAATGATTTTCTTTCTTTTTTTACACCATGCAGACTCCTATTAATCTCCAGAGCATTAATTTCTCCTTCTCTCCCATTTATTTCTCATGTTTTAACATGGAGACAGCCAGCCTATGTTTGACATAGAAACACAAAGATATGTTTACAGCACGTCTGAAGGCCACAGGACGCTGGTTTAGCCGTAGACTCGATCCTCAGTGCCTTGTGTTTTGCTCTGATGCCGTCATCTCATCTTTTCTTGACTTTCAGCTTTTCTGTAGGACATAATGTTTTTTTTTTAACTTCCCTGTGTTTTACTTGACCAGGATGTTGGTTGTACCATTTAAAATCTCATCTGCAATAAATAAAAACATTAAAAGTTATGGCTTTGCTCAGGTGATATGTTTTACTCGTGGAGGTTTTGGGGGAACTGGATCCACAGCAGACAGTCATTTGTTAGGCAATGGGCTTGGTTTTTAGACACATATTAAACTCCTACGGTGTGCATACCAAACATGTTCCAACACAGATTCTCTCTTAACCCTCAAACAGGCAAGCGCATGGAAGTACTTTGGAAAATGTATTAATGTATTAACATTTAATTGACATTTAATAAAAATAAATAACATTGTCTTTTCAGCCTTAATACATGTATTAATTTAATACACGTATTAAATTAATACATGTATTAATGTATTTAGGCTAAAAAGACAATGTTTTTTTTTCTTTGACTTTCTTCCATCTTACTGGAATGGTATGTCGTCCATTTAGTGTCAACATTTGTATTGAACCTATTACACACATGTTACACCAATGGTACACACATTGTACCACCATATTGACATTACATGAATGTTACTCACATATTTACACCCATGTTAGATCTATGCTACACACATATTACACTCGTATTGCACTGCCATTACACCTTTTTAGCTGTAGAGTATAGGCCTCAAAACATAAGTATATCTGAGAGATTATACCTGTTTTATACTTTATTTGGGCAATGTGTTCTCCCAGGATACAGAAACTATTCAATGAGCTGCAGGCAGAGGCTGATTCAGAGGAAATATTAGACTTGAAACGGTGTTTGTGCCCACGTAATCACATTTTGATAATTGATAAGCATATAGAGATGCTTGTATTAGCTGCAGTGCAAGATAGTCTCGATAGGGGGCGATGCAGAGTCATTTAACGTTACTATAGAAACAGGCATACACAACTGCCAGCTGTAGTTCACCACATTCCGGAAACAACTGTTTCCACGTGACTCTTTATGCAAATTTGAACAGCATTGCATATATTTTCAAAACAAAACCAGTATAGCTTCTTCTGTCAGAGTTCACGTTAAAAATATGTATGATTTTATTTAGCAAAGGAAGCCAAAAGGCTGCTATTCTGCAGCATACAGGAGGGAACATAATTAATGCATAAAATCATTTGTAGATGTGCTTTTAAATGATGAATACACAAACACACTTAACATAACAGGGAGTATGGAACTGCTATATTAAATCACATTATTGCACAGTGTTATGACACATGGTTATGGTTATGACTCAGACAGTTCCTGAGAGATGTCTCCATGCTGCGCACTTCCTGTTTGGCTCCAAATCCCATCAAACCCCATTGTGCTTGCAAGTCTGGAATGTATACTATTGCATCACAAGGCTTATTTAGCAATATGAAGCATTTCCCAAATCGTCTTTCTTGCACACAGCTTACCCTATCTTAAGCAAGTTTCCTTTTTGTGCAGCGTTAGGCATTTTCTTCCATGCTTTTAAACTTTTTTTCCTAACATATTTTCCGGGAATGTAAATACACCACCGGGTGACGTCACACAGGGGGCGTGGCCTGTATGCATACATGGACTGGACTGCTTCCCCAGAAAGCATTAATTAAACCCCACTGTGGAACGATGGCTCCTCTCCCTGTGCTCAGAGCGGTTCTCCTGGTCTCGTTCTCCGTGCTCCTGACGGTACTGCTGGGCTTCGGCCTGCCGGCTCTGCTGAACACCGGGACCCGGGTGCTGGGACTACCGGAGAGCAGCGTGACCGAGTGCATCGTGGGGCTCTATTTACTTTTTGTGTTGTTCATGGCAACGCCTCGGATTCCAAGAGGATTGGTGGAGGTGATGTATACAGTTGTATTCCCAACAAGAAAATGAATGCTTGTCTTGCTGTAGGCAATAGATTCAAAACAATAATGCTCACACAGGTTTAATGATGTCAGATGTCATGGTAGGCTATGTCAAAACCTTTTTTAAAGTCATAGAATAGTATGTCGAAATACTTAAAGAAAGTAGTCCTGGTATGTTGAAATATAATATACAAAAAAAATATATTGTGTGTTATCAGAGCTGCGAAATTGTGTCATGAGGCCCCCCGGGTCTGCACACAAGTAAGGGAGACCTATTATGCAAACACCACTTTTTCATGTATTTTATAAACATGTGTCCCCTCATATGTTAAAAAATTACATCTGTTAAAAACAACTTTTAAGGTGAAACAATTGTGTTAAATCTCATCTGGAATAAATAAAAACATTAAAAGTGATGGCTTTGCTCAGGTGATATGTTTTACTCTAGGAGGTTTTGGGAATGGGCTTTGTTTTTATACATTAAACCCCTACGGCGTGCATACCAAACATGTTCTGACACAGATTCTCTCTTAACCCATGGAAGTACTTTGGAAAATGTATTAACGTTATACATGTATTAATGTATTTAGGCTAAAAAGACTAAATGTTACTTATTTTTTTCTTTATGTGACTTTCTTCCATCTTACCGGCAAACCGTCTCGAGATCGCTAGAATTTAAAAATACACGACCGGAGAAAATCTGCCACAGCCCCTCCTTCAACACAGACAACAAAAAGTGTATCTCGAGCCGGTTTCTCAAACGTACCTTTCCCAACCTTTAATTACTCCTAAAGGCGTCATGAGATGATAATCTTCTGATATCTCAAAACATATACAAGTATGACGAGTATGGCATTCAGAGCGAAAAATATGTGATGTCGTGTGTTAGTTAATGTAAGAAAATGAGGGTGCGTCATTTTAGAATCCTACATATGTCTGTGTAAAACTTCGACTGGGTTGGAGCATTACTGTATGACAGCTTGTGTGCAAGGTAATGTTTCCTCGTTTGCACACCATACACACGTGTTTTCGAGATTATACCCATTCTCACACACATTTTCCAGTATGTATTTTTTTCAGATCAATTCAAAATTACAATATAATATACCTAAAATATGTCACAGTAATACAGTTCAGAGCATAGAAGTTGTTTCTTCATGAATAGTTTATTTTTATTACATGCTTCACCTTTGATACCAATTTAACTTCAGTGTTCATTGTGTCCTTTTGAATATCTTTCCTCTTGTAGGGAAAATAACATAAGCCTTTTTATTTTGTTTCCCTCTCTGCAGGTGAAGGGGAGAGCTGTGTTTGTCACAGGCTGTGATAGTGGATTCGGTCATGCTCTTTCAAAACACCTGCACAAGCTTGGCTTCACAGTATATGCTGGATGTTTGCTTAAGGTACAAGATTCAAGGTTTTTGAACTCAATGACTCGCTTGGAGAACCACGCTACAGATAGCGTGGTTCTCCATTGTCTGTCGGTGGGCTGTTGTCCACAAAGTTTCTGATGTGAAGAAGTTCCTCTCTGATGTATTGCATAGCAGAGTTGGTGCGGTCGGCTTGCTTGTTAAAAGCAAACGGCAAGAAGTAAATAAACACAAAAAAAATAGGTAAAAATGCAAAGTTGGAGAGGAGCCAAGGCAAGGCGGCCATCTTCACTGGCGCACTTGTTGTAACAAATAAAATGTAAAATAAAACATTCAGTGAGTACTCAAAGAATGAAAGGGTTGCACTGAGGTACCATTGTTTCTCTGCAGGACGAAGGAGGAGAGGGTGCAAAGGAACTGGAGGAGTTTCACTCTGATCGCATGAAGGTGGTCCAGCTGGATGTCTGCAGCGAGGGGCAGGTGAACCAGGCTGTGGAATACATCAGAGAGAACCTGGAGGACGCAGACAGAGGTACTGGAAATCATTCAATAAGTCCTCCTTATACTGTTTTTCATCAATATATCACAGGTCTCAGATATATCCAGAGCCTGTCTCTGATTGGCTGAAACACCAAACAGATCATTGCAGCATTACCCATAATCCCCTCTGTTTCAGCCCTGTTTCCAAAGTGCTGATTCTCTGTCTGTTGCTTTAGATCAGGGTTGTGGAACCTTTTTCCTCTCAAGGGCCATTTCAGTTTTTTCAACATCCTCCGAGGGCCGTACAAATTATTGACCTCTGCTTAAAAATACTAAAAACACAGCCCATTCATTTGGCCTTTCTTTCATGCTGTGCAAAGACAAAGCAACTTCTTCATCCAGATATCTCACCATGACTTGCGTATGCACGTGCACGGTGTGGCATGACCACCAAAACAGAAAGATATGGACACAAGATGTGTGCAAATGTATTTAGTTTCCTAACCATGTCAACATGATTTAAGTGGGGGGGGGACCTAACCTCCTCTAGGGGGGTCTGGGGGCAAGCTCCCCCGGGAAGATTTTGTTTTTAAATATTGAAGTTAAAGCATCAATCTGTTGCACTTTGAGAGCAACATTAGGAGATCTATGGATACATCTCTCAACACCCAGATGAAACAGAACTGCACCCCTGTCAGACGGGACATATACCACGTGATGACACGTTAGGCTCGTGTTGTGTTCAAGGACCCTGACCTTGGCCAGGAAAAATCAATCAATCAATTACCTCGAGGGCCGTACCAAATAGTCTCGCGGGCCGTATACGCCCTGGGGGCCGGAGGTTCCCCACCCCTGCTTTAGATGAAGGGTACCTTGGTTGGTGATTGGCTAATGGTTACACGAGCCAAAACATCGTTATGACATCATAAAGTGGCCAAAATCTGATCAGCTCATTTTCAGACAGGTTTTTATAGAAATGGATCAAAAAGAGAGAGAATCTTTGTTCCTGAAACTTTCAGAGTGTCTTTCCACAGAGGGGACACATGTTGATGTAGAAGAGACATGAAGAAGAGGGGACACATGTTGATGTAGAAGAGACATGGAGAAGAGGGGACACATGTTGATGTAGAAGAGACATGGAGAAGAGGGGACACATGTTGATGTAGAAGAGACATGGAGAAGAGGGGACACATGTTGATGTAGAAGAGAAATGAAGAAGAGGGGACACATGTTGATGTAGAAGAGACATGAAGAAGAGGGGACACATGTTGATGTAGAAGAGACATGGAGAAGAGGGGACACATGTTGATGTAGAAGAGACATGAAGAAGAGGGGACACATGTTGATGTAGAAGAGACATGAAGAAGAGGAGACACATGTTGATGTAGAAGAGACATGGAGAAGAGGGGACACATGTTGATGTAGAAGAGACATGGAGAAGAGGGGACACATGTTGATGTAGAAGAGACATGAAGAAGAGGGGACACATGTTGATGTAGAAGAGACATGAAGAAGAGGGGACACATGTTGATGTAGAAGAGACATGAAGAAGAGGAGACACATGTTGATGTAGAAGAGACATGGAGAAGAGGGGACACATGTTGATGTAGAAGAGACATGGAGAAGAGGGGACACATGTTGATGTAGAAGAGACATGAAGAAGAGGAGACACATGTTGATGTAGAAGAGACATGAAGAAGAGGAGACACATGTTGATGTAGAAGAGACATGAAGAAGAGGAGACACATGTTGATGTAGAAGAGACATGGAGAAGAGGGGACACATGTTGATGTAGAAGAGACATGGAGAAGAGGGGACACATGTTGATGTAGAAGAGACATGAAGAAGAGGGGACACATGTTGATGTAGAAAAGACATGGAGAAGAGGGGACACATGTTGATGTAGAAGAGACATGAAGAAGAGGGGACACATGTTGATGTAGAAGAGACATGAAGAAGAGGAGACACATGTTGATGTAGAAAAGACATGAAGAAGAGGAGACACATGTTGATGTCGAAAAGACATGAAGAAGAGGGGACACATGTTGATGTAGAAGAGACATGAAGAAGAGGAGACACATGTTGATGTAGAAGAGACATGAAGAAGAGGGGACACATGTTGATGTAGAAGAGACATGGAGAAGAGGGGACACATGTTGATGTAGAAGAGACATGAAGAAGAGGGGACACATGTTGATGTAGAAGAGACATGGAGAAGAGGGGACACATGTTGATGTAGAAGAGGGGACACATGTTGATGTAGAAGAGACATGGAGAAGTGGATTTTGCATAATAGGTGACCTTTAAGTCCTCTTTAACGCCCTGTCTCCTGATCCAGGTCTGTGGGCTGTGGTCAACAACGCTGGTGTGTCAACATTTGGAGAAGTCGAGTTCACCTCCATGGACACCTACAGGAAGGTGTCGGAGGTCAACCTGTGGGGCTCCATCAGGGTCACCAAGGCTGTTCTGCCGCTGATCCGCAAGGCCAAAGGTCAGGGGAAATAACATCAGAGTGTATGGCACATTAACACGACCAAACCATTTTCTCTATGGAGCATTATAAGCATTCTTAGAATCCCCCTTGGAAAGAAAACGGAGCGTAAGTTGTGTCCCGTGATCTAAGCCTGAGATGGAAAACAAAATGTTAAATATGTTCTGCTTAGAGAAGTCCCGCCCCTTAGCCTATCACCTACAATGTGTCGACTTAATAACAAAGTGCTTCAATTAAGTATGAATGCTTGTTGTTTGTATGAATGTTGTACGTCTCTCTCTACTCATCTCATTGTACCTGCATAAGGACAATAACGGATTCTGTTCTAACACAAAAGACAGTAATACAAATACATAAAGAACATTAACTGGATAAAACAGTGAATGAGACAATATTATAATGTAGAAACCAATGAATGCTACTCTTCTGTGTTTTGAATGTCTAAGACTTTAATTAGTAAGGAAACAGTGATGTATTAAAGTAGAGCATAGTCCCAGGACAATTGAACTGAATGCTTAACAAGCTACGAGGTTTGAAGATGCACTATTTTACATAATCTTATCAGTGGTGGTGCTGCGTTCAGTTGTTTCGTCATTCAGAAAGAAATCCTGAGTGTTTCTGTATCTCCTTTTCTCCTAATTGTGTCTCAACAGTGATCATGTTATGTTAAATACTTATTTTCCCACCGTGTATAGAACTCAGAATGGTGACTGATTTTGATAGCGCACATACAGTATACTATAAGTGCTAACTACTTAAAACACATACATAGTAAATACTTATGTAGTACTTTTGCTCGCTGTGGGATCACTTTAAAAACAAGATTGTTTGTTCCCCACATGTATACACTTTCCCCTGATGTTTGTAATGTTTTGCTTTTTTCAAATCCTGACTGTCTGTTTCTCTTCAGGTCGAGTTGTGAACATCTCCAGCATGATGGGGAGGATGGGGGTCTCCTTGAGTTCTCCGTACTGCATTTCCAAATACGGCGTGGAGGCCTTTTCCGATTGCCTTCGCTACGAGATGAAGACCTGGGGGGTGAAAGTGTCCATCGTGGAGCCGGGGAACTTCATGGCGGCCACGGGCATCATGAGCCGAGAGAGCATGGCCAACACGGCCCACAAGCTGTGGAGCGAGGCGCCGGCGCACGTGCAGGAGGATTATGGGAAAGCTCGATTTGAGATGCTCATGGCTAGCGTGCGCTCGAACAGCAACAGCGGTCAGAAGGACATGTCTCCGGTTCTGGAGAACATCACTGACGCCATTATGTCCAAACGCCCGTACACTCGGTACCATCCGATGGAGCCGCACTGGTGGATCAGAGTCCAGCTGATGACGCATCTGCCGGCCGCCATGTCCGACTTCCTGTACTTCTAGAAGCTGTCAACAACACAGACTCAAGTAGGGTTGCAACATTCCGGGAATTAACAGGAATAAACTGGTAATTTTCTAAATTGAAGGTTGACTCTTGATAGGGAACTTAAATATAGTTGGAGAAAGTATATTTTAACATAATCTTGACTAAAACAAACAGATGCCATTCAAATACAATTGAATATCTATGCCATAGCACACTACTCACTGCATGGCTATTGAGACCACACGAAGGTTCGCAACAGGCTAACAAATGTGAGAGTGGAAAAACTGGTTGGCATTCGGGCAAACCTATAAGGCTCTCTGAGCGTGACACAGAGCCATCCTCAACAAGGCTGGACAGTGACACTGAAGAGGAAGAGGAAGAGTGTGATGTTGAGGCCCAGGAAGAGCCTGAAGGAAGATTTGCATGTTTAAGGGTCTTTGTGGAGGGAGAAGGGCTCTTTTCATTTAACATTTTGAATGGGACTTTGTGGGGATTTTTGGATGGGAGGTGCATTTTGGTTCATTTTTTAATGAGTGGGCTTGGGGAGGATGAGTAATATTTAACTCAGCATTCCTGTTTTCGTTCTTCAATGAAACTAATAATTGTTCAATAAAATAATTAAAACTTGTTCTGTTCGACTTAAAAAGAAAAGAAGAAAATTCAAAATCTGTTGAAATGTCATGTTTTTTTGTTTAATTTTGCATCGAATATTTCCAAAATTCCCCAGCTTGACTTCCCATGGAAACTTTCTGGAAATTTACCGGAAACTTTACGGTAAACTTTAGCACAATAGGTGACCTTTAACTTTTTAACAAGATTTATAACTTTATGTATAAAGTTGATACGCTCTATCAAATGAGATCCAAATTAAAACAGATTTTTGTCAACAAATCGTGTTTTGCTCACTTTTGTCTCCATATTCAGATGTTAAATACATGTGTCAGGCTTGAAAAGACAGTGAAAATGTGAATAGTCTGAAAATAACTATGGTTAAAAATGTCAGAAAACATTAAAGGCCTTTTTCTCATAATTGTGTCCCAACAGTGATCATGTTATGTTATGTTATGTTCCCACAGTAACATGGGGTCAAGGTAACTGATTTTGATAGCGCAGGTCACATACAGTATGCTATAAGTGATACACACACATAGTAATGACATAGTAAGCACTTGTAATCATGTAGTACTTTTGCTCGCTGTGGGATCACTTTAAAAACAAGATGGCTAGTTCCCCACATATACACTTTGTAATGTTTTTGATTTATTCTCTGAAATGGGGACTGAAGCTGAAGGCTCCTGCTGCTCTGTTGTGTTTGGGGTCAGATACTGTAAGACCAGCCAGGGGGGTTAGGGGGGGGCTTTGGCTCGAATCAGCGCAAAGTTACGTAACAACAACACAGGCCTGCTTTGTCTCAACAGGCCTGAGATCCTGGGACAGCGAGGGGGATTTATGAGATTAATGGGCAACGTTTATCATAATGACAAAGTATGAGCATCCAATGTGAATGAGGATGAAGAGGACTTTATCCTGAAATTATGTCATGGTCTTCTAAAGAGTGATTTGGAATAGGGGATTGAAATGTTGGTTCAAAGTTTTTTTTTTTTTTATTGGCCTGGCTGGTGTTGGGAGGTGTAATGGCACGCGTGGCCACCAGATGGCGCACATGCAACACACAAAACCACAGCTGTGAAAAGTCCCCGTTTAAACTGCAATATTATCACATCACAGCGACGGGAACAAAGGAAATCCACCCAGTTTTCAGAAAGTTAGGTTAGTTTGCATTAAAAAAAAAGAAAGTTTATCCAATAAACACACCTTTAGGAAAGAAGGGAAGTTAAAGTACCGACATTCAACACTTAAAGGGGCCCTATTCTGCTCGTTTTCAGATTCACATGTTTGCTTTTGCTCCCAATGTGACATGTTTCCCACATTTTCGCCTCTGCAGACCATTTACTTGCACATAAACCTATATAAAAATACATTACAGTTAAGGAAAACCCCAAAAGGCAGAATAGGGCCCCTTTAAGGAAAAGTGGATATACCAACATTTAACAATTCACAACAGATCAAAACAAGACATGATCATTTTTATGCCGTTTATTACGTCTTTCGAACACTCTAATAAACTCTTCTAAATTATTACACCTGAAGACGATCTCCCCCCTCCCCCGCCATAAAAACAGTATTAAGAGCATGACATTAAATTTCACAGCACTGCCTTTATCATTCCACAGCATGGATCTGTTTTGCTTCACTCTCTCATACAGGGAAAAAAAAGCTTTGTGGGACAGAGGACACCAAGAAAGCAGCACAAAAAGCACCAACAGTTTAAAAAAACACGGGTCGATTGTTCTGGATATCATCGGGAATCAGTCAAGATTATCTCAGGCTTGGTTAGCAGACAAGAAATACGTTTCCAGCTGCTCTGTAGTTTCTTGATTTGATAAACGATAGTATCCGTCACAACTGACCTCTGCGTCTTCACAAGCAAAACCATTTCTGTACAGCTACAAGGCTCTGCTCATGCGGCCTCCATTGGTGTAAAATGAAAAGTAAAATCCCAATTTATAACAATATCAAGGAGATACTGCGGCTCTGTATTCGAATATCAACACATTGAGGATTTTTTTTGTACATATTTAAGTGGCTAAAAGTGAATGTCTTACATGAAACGCATACAGACTATTTCCTTGGAAACATGGAGGATGCCGGTACATGAGATTCAGGTCATGATTACATCACACCTGCAGGTTCTGAATGAACATCAAAATGTACATGTAGGCGTTTAAGAAGTTATACTTGATGCGATCAGCAAAGGTAAGGTCACTTGAAACTACACACAATATCACCAAATGGGCATTTTATGCGTGACAAAAAGACACGTTTTTAGGAGCTAAAAGGAGGAAACGCCCGATAAGGACGAAATCCCCCAACACATCGCAGACTGACGCACATGCAAAGCTTTAACCAAATAACACGACAAGAAGTGGGAGGAAAAGATACAAATAATAAGATGTTAACCTTTGGTTGACAGAAAGCTGTGAAGGCACATTAAAATCTCCTAAATCCTTCAAACTGACGCACGGTGCGTTGGCGGTTGTCACTTTAATGCTGCGAAATATTGCGAGGGAGGGGATTTCACAAATGATAGCGTTTGGTTAACACTATCTCACATGAAGTGTCAGAGGGAAAAAAAGGCAGAAATCAGTGACAAAAAACTGGATTTCTGTAACCAAAATACTGCTCTGCAAAACAGAGAAGAAAGGAGGCAAAAACAACCAAAACATTACTTTTTTTTTTTACAGATTTTGGACCCAAAATAAACTATTTTTCATCACGAAGAACAAGAGCTCCTTCGAGTCCAAACGGGAGCTTTTTTTTTTAATTCCTGGAATGTTGTTTTCGTCCCGCTTAATGCGAACTTAAACTCACTGCAGGTGCATAATTAGAACTTGCCATGAATCAAAGTGAAAGGTAATGGTTTGCAGCGTCCATCTCGTACGGCTCCAGAACAGAGAGGTTCTTTGTGGCGTGACTGACTTTCTCATGCTTGGGTTAAGTAGAAGTTACAAACCCATCCAACATGTTTTATCCTTAAACGATGACACATCAGCTTTGGCCTCAGTGCACTTCCCCGCCCGTCAGTGCCTGGGAATCTCTAATCCAGATCCTCCGTGGAAACACACTCTCCCAGATCGCTGCTTTTGTTTTTTTAAGGTCTATTTTTCCACTGCTCCTCTATGATATCCTTCCTCCTCCCTCCATCTCGCTCCAAGCTCAGGTCCAACAGCTGGAGAACTCATCACCCCGAGCATCATCATCATCTGCTGCTGCTAGCTGCCCCTCGACATTCAAACAAATACTTGGTCCATTTTCACTCCACGACTAACCCGCTCCCTGTAAATACAAACCAGGGGCTCTGCTGGGTTTGAAACAAGCTGGATCTCTCCCCCCCTCCCCCCCGAATAATCTACCTGCCAGCTGTGAAGACCCGGGAATGTTAAGTACCCCAAAGTTTTGCGTTATAGTATGGGTCCCCAGCACATAGAAAACCACCGGATGCTAACTTTCATATGCTGGGGAATTTGCACAAATAGCATACGTTGCATTAAATAGCACATGCAGACAATCGGTAAACAATGGCTTTTGCCGATTTGGACAATTTTGGTGTGTTTTTTAAGGTTATCGAGGATGTTGAATACATTTCTGATATGTTTAGGATAAAAAAAAGAAGCAGTTTTGAGTCCCCTAAAACTTTAAAATCGACTCAAAATTCACATAGAGTTCAAAACATGGCATCTTTCTGGTTAAAACTGCCATTGTTGATTTTCCAACATCCTCCAAACCCACTGGAAAATGTTTCAAATCGGCCAAGTCATTTTAAAACTGTTAATGCTAATTGTACAAATTGCAAGATAGCATCGGTCAGTTTCTATCTGCTGGGGACCCGTACTAAGCCTCATAAAACTTTGGGGAACATTTCCACGTTCACAACGGGACTCTGATCTGCAAACAGACAGCGAGGAGACTTCTTAAGACATTTTGAAATGAAATGCCCAGATAACCATCAAGCTTCTCCTTCACCTCCTGAAACCCTCAGAGGAGGAGGAGGAGGGCGTGTCCTCTCCCAGCTTGATGTATATTCGTTGCGACCGCACTAACTCGACCCCGGGGTGACCCCCTAACTCCTCCAGTGATCACTAATTCAGGAGCGGTGACATCATCCTTCGCTCGTTCCCCCTCCCAGCGGTCACTCCCCCCCCCTCCGCCCTCAACATGTGCAGAGACACGTCCCCTTTGGCAACTTTACAGGACGCATCAGCTGTCACTCACACTCCATGTTCACTCTCCGGAGGGGGAAGCACTCCACGTGACCTCTATGGACACACTGTTTTCGGAGATAACAGAGCGGGGGGTGAGGACACGTTTCTGTTTGCATGCACCATGCAGCGTCACACCCCCCCCCCCCCACACACACACACACACACTGCGATGCCTCGGCTTTGTAACATTCACATGATATGGATACAGCAATATGTGAGACACGCAAAGAGTTTGCACGAGTAGAGCAATCCTCCTAGAATGCGCAGATCTGTGACTCGCCGCCGCCGGCTAACAGGTATCAATAAATATATTTTGGTCACTTGTTTTTTTTTTGTATTCATGATTAGCAGAAGTCGTGGATTAGTGTGTCCACAATCATAAAAGAACGAATTAAGACAGACAACACAAAAATGAGCTCTGCGGGATAGTTTGCTTAAAAAATACGGGTCGGGTGGTTGTTGTGTTGGATACAGTTTAAAAAAAAAAAAAAAAAAAAATCACATTTAAAAAAAAAAAGAAAACTGTTAAAAGATTATATATTATCAACAAAAACAAAACAAAAGAAACTAAATGCAACTCTAATAGATATCAAGGTGGAAATACATGGCATTGCCTATGACCTAACACATCTGGATAATTTAAAATAGGCGACCAAGAGGTCTGTAGTCAACTCTCAGGAGTCCATATCGTCTCTTTGTCTCCCCCTTTCCCTCCGTGTCTCTCCCATACTTTTCCCATACCTCCTCTTGGAATGCTCACAAATCGGGCATTGCAGTCCTGACGATGTGTCGAGTCCTCAGGCTTGGAGTTGACATGTTAGTGTGCCGTAGGTTATCTGTGTATATATGGATGCAGTTAATGTAAAATGTGTGTGTTCCTGTGTGTGCAGCGGAGAGGGATCAGGAGGCAGCCAGGGCCTTGATCAGGTACAGTTTGTCTCCCTGCTCGCTGGTGAAGATGGGAGCCTTTTTGTAGTGTTCCACAAGCTCCTCCATGGAGTTGAACTTGCGCTGTCCGATGCAGTAAAGGGTTTCCTTCAGCTGCACCTTGAAATGCTTGTTCTTGCTCTGCGCCTTCAGGGAGATGGAGAAGTCGTTTGGCTGCGGAAAGAAAGAGAAATGTGACGTTACATAATCTGACGGACAGATTCCTACCTCCTGAGGACAGTGACACACACAACTGCTCGTAGCATCTACTGCTGCAGTCACATTGCAAGGATTTGGACAATAGGAATATGACCTTGACCTTTTATTTGTTTATTGAGATTTAAAAGCTTAGAGATGTGGAACGTAGCAAACGCAGTGCAGATGGATCAGATGGATGTGGGAGGGAGAGAGACCGGCTTTAAAGTGTTTAAATATCGCCCTACACTTTCTTTAAGTGTGATGTACGATCACTGCTTTGGACTGACAACCACAACCCTATCCACATTATTGAAAACGTTCATCAATCAAAATCATAGTATCCAGGGCCCTTGCTGCTGTAACTAGGCCAGGCACGTTTATTTATATAGCACCTTTCAACAGAAGGCAATTCAAAGTGCGTTACAGGAATGAGAGACATTAAGAAACATATTGTAACGTTCCACAATAGGAGTCGGAAACAGGCCTCAAGTTATTCGGTTTAATAACTCCTTTGATCGCATACAGAGATAGGTTCATAGGTCACAGGTTCAACATCACTCAGTACTCCACTCCATAACTCACACACACACACAGCAGGGTCAACGTCACCACTCTCCAGCCCTCCCCCCTCTGCTCCCCCAACCACAGGCCCCCACACCGACCAGCATTACTGTGCAGCTCTGTGATTGGCAGAGAGACGGGGGCTGCTTGAGTGACCCACAGATATACTAAACTATACTGGGTCGCTACAATATTATGAAATGACATTTAAAAACACTCATTTAAAAGCAAAGACACATGAATTAAAGTGACAGTGTGAGATACACACATCTGAAATGTTTAGCTCTGACTCTCAGTGCTCACTTTTTAGCAGACATAGTTTCTATGGCCTCACTTTCTTGTTTAACTTATCCTTTAGTTCTTTCTAGTGTTTCATGCTAAACGAACCCTCCTGTACATAAATCAATGACGGTGTGTTGTGCAGGTGAAGCTACTGACCAGTGTTCATTTCGTCAACGAAAACTATGACGATCGTCAACGACCTTTTTTACATGACATGTTACATGCTTTTATCCAAAGGAACTTACATACTCAGCACTGTGGGCAATCCCCACAGGAGCACTTTGGGGTGAAGTGTGTCAGGGACTCAACGACATGCTGACTGCAGTGGGGTTTGAACCTGTGACCCCCTGATCCCAACACCAAGGCTCTATCCACTGAGCCACACGCCTCCCTGACTAAGACGAGCTAAAAATAGATGATTGATAATAAAAACTATGACGAAATGTATATTTAGTTTTCATTGACGAGACGAGACTAAGGTGTTAATGGTGGACTTTAGGATACTCAAAATGCAAGGTATTTTCCCACAAGTGTCCGCCTTCTGTCAAAATGCATCTTACGTTTCTAACTTGCAATAGTTAGAAACCACACACACACACACACACACACACACACACACACACACACACACACACACACACACACACACACACACACACACACACACACACACACACACACACACACACACACACACACACACACACACACACACACACACACACACACACACACACACACACACACACACACACACACACACACACACACACACACACACACACACACACACACACACACACACACACACACACACACACACACACACCTGTATTTGTAACTGAATTGGTTTAAAGAGAGAAAACATTTTGACTAAAATGTAACGAGCTTTCGTCGACTAAAACTGGACTAAAACTATGAAGGATAAAAAGGACTAAAATGTGACTAAAACTAATAAACATTTTCGTCTAAAGACTAAATCCAAAATATCTGCCAAAAGGAACACTGCTACTGACCGATGACTCGCTGTCCCGGATGAGGAAGTCCCCCTCGACGCCCCTCTGGTTGAGCGCGACCTCCGCCTGGTGGCGCGTCACCTTCCCGTAGTACCACTCCTTCCCTGCGAAGCGCCCCACGGTGGAGGGCGTGATGTAGTCGCAGTCGGGCGTGGGCGGCCCCGCGGGTCCCGCTCCGGGTTTAAACGAACCGGAGTCCAGCACCGTGACGTAGTTTTTAGGCACCAAGCCCAACTGTCCGTCCGCCTTGCGACACTTCCACCACTCGGGGTCGTTCTCCGGCTTCTCCACCACCTCCATCACCTCGCCCTTCTCAAAGTTCAGCTCCTCGTCGTTCCCGGAGCCGAAGGGGTAGAGCGCCTGGACCGTGTGCAGCACGCGGTTCCCGTTGGCGGTGCTGTTCACTACGGCCGCCAGCTTCTCCGTCAGCGATCCGGCGGGGTCTCCCAGCCCGCCCCCGGCCGTGCCGTCCATGTCCTCCGTCACGTAGTTGGAGGGGAACCACCCGGAGCGCCCGCTGTAGCTGCCGCGCCACCATCCGTCGCTGCACTTCTCCATCACCACCACCCGCGTGCCCTTCACCAGAGACAGCTCGTCCTCGCGCTCCGCCGTGTAGCTGAACTTCACCAGCGCCGGCAGGTTGAGGTCGTACAGGCGCTCGCCGTTATCGTACCCGTCTGCGTCCGCGTTGGAGGCCGTGTCCCTCATCCCGCCCTTCCTGCTCTTCACCTTCCCAATCCCTAGAAGAAGGAAAGAAATCAAGGTGGAAGAGTTTAGAATGATGGGTTAGTAGACTACAAGCTTTAGGAATCCAAACTATAACATATAATAAGTACCCAGTATCAAGATTGATGCAAAACAAGTTAAATTTGAACTTTTTAGAGAGATTTAGGAAAAAAACACTTCTGGGGTCATTTGGGTGGATTTTCCATATCTCTGCCCCCCCTCGATTTGGATGATTGACACCTCTTTTGAACCGTTAGAGCCAATAGAATCGAGGGGAAGTCCCTAAATCCACCTAAACATTACCCATTGGTGAATGAGTGATGCCTAGCCAGAAGGCCCCAAAACCGGAAGTCATACACTCTGGCAGCTATCGTAGCAGCTAATATGAAACTCCGGTATTGACATAAAAATGGAATGATGGATTATCAGGAATCGTTTGAAAGTGACAGACACATTGGATTAACCTATGGATTAACATTCAGCAGCGTTTTTATCGTTGTAATGCCATTGAACACAACTTTTGATCAGAAACAGCAAATGGTAAAACTTATTTTTCGATTTGGTCCCGTAAAGCTCAGTGATGATACTTATATGTCTGGAATCTGTGGAATCTCAGCTTGCTAATCGATATCTTGTTTGAGCAGCTACGATCAGTAATAAGGGTATTTTACCTTGAGTTCTGTGCTAAGTGCGTTAGCATTTTTTTGCTCAGGGCTAATTCAGACCCTTGTGTTTCGTTTAGCTAAAAATTGTTAATAGTGTCTGAAAGCTGAGTTTCTTCCCGTTGAGTGGGTATGACACATTCATAGCTTGTTAAATGTTAAGAAGCCCTCAGACGCTGTTTCTTGCAAGATGTTGCATTTTGCCCCCAGAAATATTTCCATGAAACAGATATACTAAAAAACGAAAGTCTAAAATGACAAAATAATCTGAATAATAAAATAACTGCAGTATTGTTATGGAAAGTGGAATCTGTGCAGATACTAAAGGAGGTATTTTTATAAACAAATGTGCTAAAATATTCAGAGGGTTGTGTAGGACTGACAACTGTTGGATACTCTTAAAGTCATAATTTCCTAGAAAGCAGTCCTCTAATACACAGTTTAAACTCCTCCACTGATGTGGGACGAGTCTCACACACGGTATGAATAAAAGAAAGCTCTGAAAATTGAAGGGAGGAATAAAAAGCTCCCAGAGAAATACCAGGCGGCGATAATAAGCATTAAGGGCTGTGCTGAAGTGCAGGGAGGGTGGGTAAGCAGGGCTGAAATCATTCCTTTTCCACATTTACAGTGGCCTAAACCCCCCACACTCCAGATCCAGAGACATTCTTGGGGATTAGTCCGAGATGCTGAGTGGTGTGGGCTCGAAAAGAAATATCCAGAGTGTACCTGTACGAATGTAGGTTATCCAAGTTCTGCTTCCTGACATTTAAAAGGTGGGGTAGGTCATTTTGGAGAAAGCAGCTCGAGTGCGCTAGAATTTGAAAATACACAGCCGGAACAAATCTGCCACTTCCTCACAGAGCCCCTCCTCCAACACACACGAACGCGCACATGACCAATGAGGGCACGAGATAAGTTCGTGCACAGATGGAAGGCTGACAGGCAGGTAGGCCATCCAGTTACTTTAGCCGAGCCGGCTCAGATGATTGGTCGTGCTTTTTACTGAACGGCTTCCACAGATGATATGTTTTTATGGATTTATTGTCAAAGCACTTCAGATATTCATTGCTGTCGGGATGTTAAGAACATTCCATGGAATATAACAACAAGTGTATCTCGAGCCGGTTTCTAAAACTTACCAACCCCACCTTTAAATGAACTCTTGAACTCAAAGTCACATTTCATTGCTGCTAATCACATCGCGCTAATCACCCTTACACCTGCGGCCATTTTTTTTCACAGCAGCTGGATACAACAATCTGTCCCACAATGCTCTACTTCCTCCCTCTTGCTTCCAAACAAATCCAATGCCTCTTAACCTCATGACGCTCTGAGCTGATTCACACTGTGGCCGAGTGGAAACAAGCTTTTCCCTTTGGGTTTGCGGGGGTAAATGTCAGGCAGTCACACGGGGACTGGGTCAATTTGATCGGTCAACTCATTGGCAGCTCTTGAGCTAACAGACGGGGGGGATTACCGAGCCCTTTAGCCTGGTCCTGGAGGCTTTGGCAGAGCTGTGGTCAAGAATGTCCACTTGGCAGCATGCTAACAGTTGTCTGAAACACACGAGGATAGCAGTGGAGACGTGCATTTGCATTACTTGTGTAAACAACCATCCACCATGTTGTTAGTTGTTGCAAAGCTTACATAAAGTAACTGTTATCGTCACAGCTGATGATGTAGGCAGACATTGATACCAGACACAGTGAGCAAAGCAGTGACTCTTTCTGACTACGTTTGCACAGCGATTGCTTACATAATCAAAAGTCAAAGGTGTACAATTATATAGGAGAACAGGGTGTTGTCAGCAGTACAGTGTGTGTGTGTGTTTTCTGAGCGAGGGACATGACTAATTTGTCACAAAGCCACCACAGATACAGCAGTCCTGAAACATGTCGGTGACTCGAGGAGAGCAGACACATTTATCATGGTAGTGCTGAGAGTCCAACGTCAAATTGCTTCCAGGTAGACCCTGTTATTAGTCACACCACTGCAGATAACTACAGCCTGCAGACGGGGTGTTAAGAGACGTCTGTAGAGGTGGAGGTGCAGTCGACTCAGGCCTTCATGCGATATCAAAATGGAGCACCACGAAAGAGAAATACAAAACTAAAGTATACCTTTATACTTTGCAATTGGAGTCTTTCGTTTACTTTTCTGAACATGGTCACATCCCTATGTAAGACTCTTGATTCTATAGAGAGCCACAGTGACGCGTCCTAAAACCAGGAAGTAAGTTAGCATTTCACCACTTCCGGTTCCTTCGACAAAAAAGCAATGAGATTTCTCCATAGGATTTTGGAAAATAGCTGTAAATCAGGTCTGTGGTTGAAACACACTGAAGACACGGATCATGTTTTGTTCTACGACATTAAATCCATCAGCAGTGACCCCACTGGTGATTTCTGAAGAGTTGACGTGTCTGAGAAACGATGGTTGTTAACAAGTGGCTGAATAGGACTACAGAAGTCGTGGAGGCCGTTGTACGTCATTACGCCGAACACGTAAACACTCCTCTAGGTTTGTTTCTGTTCTGCTTGAAAGCAAGTCCCTGCCTCCTGCCTCCTGTTCAAACAAACGCTTCAACTCGTACCATTTAGAATCTGTGTGTTTGAATATGGATCTTAAGTTGGCGTGACGTTGAAGCAGAGACCCTGCTGTAGTTCCTTTAGAGCATAACGTTAGCATTTTGCTTCTGGCGACTAGATTTATGATTCTAAAATTCTAAAAGTAGGGTAGACATGTGGAGATTATCCGGCTGAACAAAACGTGATCCGTCTCTTAAATGTGTTTCAACCACAGACTTTATTTCCAGCTATTTTCCAAAATCCTATGGAGAGATTGCATTGCGTTTTTGTCGAAGGAACCGGAAGGAGTTTACTTCCTGGTTTTAGGACGCGTCACTGTGGCACTCTATTGGCTAGCGCACCAACACATTGTACATGATGGACTAAGGGGCGGGACAAGAGGTTGACTAATCACAACAGAGCCAGCCAGCTAACCAATCAGAGCAGACTGGGCTCTGGTTTCAGACAGAGGGTGAAAAGAGGTGCAGCACAGGCAGTATGAGAGAAATAAAGAGCTTTTAAAACATTAAAAAAGGACATTTGAGGAAATGTTTAACTATTTCCTGACAGAGCGAACAACTAATCAAAGAAATAACTGACCACGAAAAAAGTCCCATCCCTGCTAAAGCAGCAAAGTGAGGAGTTGAGGAAGAATAACATGTTCGTGCAGGTGCAAGCCCCAGGACGTTTAGTGCACAGTTGGAAATGACCTAGTTAGCTGGAAACGAGGGTTAAAGGTCAAACCTGCATAAATAAATAATATTTCAGCTCCAGCAGAGACGACTCAAAGCTTATATTTTGTTATCTCTCTGAACAGCTCTTATCAGTATGTCAGTGATTTCATGTGTTGCTTCCTGCTACACTCACACAAGCACTTTGCATTAGAAAAGCACAAAGCCCAGACCCAGTGCATTTGACTAGATGCTCCATCTAAGCCGATGCAATGAAGGGCAGTTTGCCTTTAGTGATGAGAGAGGAGATAAGGTGTTACTGAGGGCATAATGGCGATCATTTTTACGATTGATCAGAGGGTCTTATCTCACCACACACACTCAGAGCAAAGCTTCAATGGTGGACACAGCTGCCTTCTGATCAGCTGGCAATAACTGCAGCTACTTGGTCTTCTGCCATGTTGTTACGCCAGGTTCAATGGAGCTGAAACTAGGGGACAATATTAGGACCGTCAAATATTTTCCCTTCAGTAAAACAGAGGGCATTCTGGTACGGTGAGTGAACGTGGGAAAAACATCTGGTTTATTGAATGCAAAGAGTACTAAGCATTAACTACCATAACTTCTTTATATTGATACAAAGAACCAGCTGAAATGAGTGTTACCTTAGGCCATATTCATGCTTGTGCTTTGGGCAACCCCCAC
The DNA here is from genome assembly GCF_949606895.1 of Notothenia rossii. NCBI lineage: Eukaryota > Metazoa > Chordata > Actinopteri > Perciformes > Nototheniidae > Notothenia > Notothenia rossii. The sequence goes on along the minus strand of NC_136911.1, from coordinate 21,508,885 downwards.
CCTGCAAAGTTACACAATGACTGGGCAATTTGAGGTCGAGCTCTCCAGACAGCTGTTGTGACTGTTTGTTATCAGGACGCGGGACATCTGTAAGTATGGGAGCCCACATTACTGTCCAGACCTACCAAGTATAATTGATTCAAAGTGAAAGCTGGTCGTCAATAACTAGAATAATATGCCGATTCAGAGCTTAAATACTGAATCATTTAAAGAGGTCTTCACAGTAGATATGGAACAATCGATTGGCCACCAGTTACCAGATGATGCGTTTCATTTGTCAGATGTTTCCCCAGACAAACTCACATGATGCAGAGAACACAAAGAAAGACTGGTGTGGGCTGGAGACAGATATCACTGGTGTTTCAACATGAACACGAAATGGAATATCTATTTGAAATGAAAGAAAAACATGTTTTCTGTCGATTAAAGTTTCTACGAATAAAGAAAAATCTTCAGAATTCAAGCCTAGATGTCATTTCTCCACCTGAACTAAAAGGGAATATTTCTAACTGCGTGAACGTGGCATGTCTTTACACAGATGTTGCAGCGTCCCTGAATCTTATCTGCTGCTACCTGGGAAATGTTTCCAACACAGATAAGACGTGTCCAGGACTTTGCACTCCTCCGAGTCGAGGTCAGAAGCTTTTTCCTGTGCATTTCTTGAGGGGAGCATGCGGAGGAAGGAAGCCGTGTTGCGTGAGATGGCAGTAAATCACAGCAAACAATGACAACATTTATGTTAAACCACTCTGAAAACTTCACTTTTTGTTTACAGATGAAATGCCTCAGCGGGAGTAGAAGAAAGTGCCGGGGGAGGTTTTTTGGCAACCACTGACGGACAGGAAGTAGTTTTGTTTTTTAACTCTGGCCTCCCTACGCTGGCTGGCTGTCCATTGTCTGCCGGAGCCCTTTCGACCTCTCGGCTTCCCTCCGTTTCAGGGCTCTTCCTCTGTGGACGACAACACCCCGCGTCAGGCTGTCTGACAGCGGCTGAACATCCCTGCACTTGAACACACCACGACCGCTGGGACACAGCAGGGACACGGCTGCTGAAAAGAAACTTTAAAAAGGTCCCCTATTTTACTGTGTTTCATCAATATATCATAGGTCTCAGATATATACAGAGCCTGTCTCTGATTGGCTGAAACACCAAACAGATCATTGCAGCATTACCCATAATCCCCTCTGTTTCAGCCCTGTTTCCAAAGTGCTGATTCTCTGTCTGTTACTTTAGATGAAAATAATGAGCCCCTCCCCACGCCCCTCTGAGAGACATTTGGTTACAAAGAATTCAATGGTGCTCTAGGAGGAGATTCAGGTGATAAGGGGGGGGGGGGGGGGGTTACCTTGGTTGCTGATTGGCTAATGGTTACACAAGACAAAACATCGTTATGACATCATAAAGTGGCCAAAATCTGATCAGCTCATTTTCAGACAGGTTTTTATAGAAATGGATCAAAAAGAGAGAGAATCTTTGTTCCTGAAACTTTCAGTCTCTTTCCACAGAGGGGACACATGTTGATGTAGAAGAGACATGAAGAAGAGGGGACACATGTTGATGTAGAAGAGACATGAAGAAGAGGGGACACATGTTGATGTAGAAGAGACATGAAGAAGAGGGGACACATGTTGATGTAGAAGAGACGTGAAGAAGAGGGGACACATGTTGATGTAGAAGAGACATGGAGAAGAGGGGACACATGTTGATGTAGAAGAGACATGGAGAAGAGGGGACACATGTTGATGTAGAAGAGACATGAAGAAGAGGGGACACATGTTGATGTAGAAGAGACATGAAGAAGAGGGGACACATGTTGATGTAGAAGAGACGTGAAGAAGAGGGGACACATGTTGATGTAGAAGAGACATGGAGAAGAGGGGACACATGTTGATGTAGAAGAGACATGGAGAAGAGGGGACACATGTTGATGTAGAAGAGACATGGAGAAGAGGGGACACATGTTGATGGAGAAGAGACATGGAGAAGAGGGGACACATGTTGATGTAGAAGAGACATGGAGAAGAGGGGACACATGTTGATGTAGAAGAGACATGGAGAAGAGGGGACACATGTTGATGTAGAAGAGACATGAAGAAGAGGGGACACATGTTGATGTAGAAGAGACATGGAGAAGAGGGGACACATGTTGATGTAGAAGAGACATGAAGAAGAGGGGACACATGTTGATGTAGAAGAGACATGAAGAAGAGGGGACACATGTTGATGTAGAAGAGACATGGAGAAGAGGGGACACATGTTGATGTAGAAGAGACATGAAGAAGAGGGGACACATGTTGATGTAGAAGAGACATGAAGAAGAGGGGACACATGTTGATGTAGAAGAGACATGAAGAAGAGGGGACACATGTTGATGTAGAAGAGACATGGAGAAGAGGGGACACATGTTGATGTAGAAGAGACATGGAGAAGAGGGGACACATGTTGATATAGAAGAGACATGGAGAAGAGGGGACACATGTTGATGTAGAAGAGACATGGAGAAGAGGGGACACATGTTGATGTAGAAGAGACATGAAGAAGAGGGGACACATGTTGATGTAGAAGAGACATGGAGAAGAGGGGACACATGTTGATGGAGAAGAGACATGAAGAAGAGGGGACACATGTTGATGTAGAAGAGACATGAAGAAGAGGGGACACATGTTGATGTAGAAGAGACATGAAGAAGAGGGGACACATGTTGATGTAGAAGAGACATGAAGAAGAGGGGACACATGTTGATGTAGAAGAGACATGGAGAAGAGGGGACACATGTTGATGTAGAAGAGACATGAAGAAGAGGGGACACATGTTGATGTAGAAGAGACATGGAGAAGAGGGGACACATGTTGATGTAGAAGAGACATGAAGAAGAGGGGACACATGTTGATGTAGAAGAGACATGGAGAAGAGGGGACACATGTTGATGTGGAAGAGGTGACCTTTAAAAGTGTGAGCTAAAAGTTTAATAGGGTAAAATCACTAGAAACCTAATGTCTGTCCTCTCTGTGTTTACAGCAATTTAAACTCTAACAACAATGTGTCACTGGCGTTCACCAGACGTGTGACGCAACGCCGCAGCCCTCAGCCATATGGTTTAGTATGAGACTCGTACATTAAATGTAATGACAGCGTGTGCGCAGTCAGAAAGAGTGAGTCAAAGTAACTAAAGGGAATGTGTGGGCATGTTTCCTCACTTGGGGAAGGAGTCTTTGGACACCTTTTAAGACGACAGCTTCAATCAAAGCGTCTGACTGAAAGCTGCACAGGAAACATCCAGAGCTCTTTGAACTTCAGCTGTGAGAGACTTCAAACACAGCCTTGAGTCTCTGAGATGGAGAGGGAGGGAGGGAGGGAGGGAGGGATGGAGCTCCATTTGGTTTTTACAGCTCCGGCCAGTGCAGCGTTTACCGTCAGCAGCCAATCAGAACCCTTCCCTGACAGAGAAACAACGTGGTTGCCTTTCTATCTGTGAACATTTCTTTCAAAACTGTCATTTTCAAAACTCAATGCTAGTGACCCTTATACAAAGGACATTATATCTTACAGATGCCAAAACTTTGATATCAAATTCCTGAAATTCTCTTTTTAAAATTGATGTATAAATCTTTTTTTTCTATCTTTCTTGATAGTTTTGTCAATAAAATGACACAAAACTGTGGCTGACACGTCTTCAAATATTCTGAAATCAGTTTACTGTAACAAATGGCAAGAAAAGCAACAAACACTGACATTAAAATATGTAGCAGATATTTGCTTATAAAACACACCAAAAGAAGAGGGGTGTTTTCACAGTTCTCTGACAATTAGTTTACAACACTTGCTAGTGTTCAACATGTCCAAACCACCGCTCACTTCCTGTTGAGCAAGTCTTAAGTCACGGGAAAGCAAAGATGAGTGGACAGCTTAACAAAAGAAAAACATCTTAAGGCCGGAGTGACGTCGAGGACTCTCCCGCCAGTCTCTTAATTATGATGTCTTTTTGCTTTTTCTGGTGTGGAAGCAGTGACGGACGGTTACGAGAAAAACAATTTGGAAACGAAGCAACGAGGGACAGCCAGAAAGCCAAACGGACAGACCACCGCTCAATGATTCAACTTCCTTTCTGACTTCTCACTTCCTCCCTCTCCAATGCTCGGGGAGAAATGTGGCTCAAATTAGAGTTTCCGTTCGCTGGGGAGTCTGAGAAACAGGAAAACGACAGGGAGGGGAAACAGAGGAGGCTCTCAGTTTACACAAGCAGAAGGTTTGTTAGCTCATCTCCATGTTCCTCTCAGCCCTTTACACCCTCTGGATTCTTTACACGCAGCAAGTAGGGCAGACAGAGAGGCAGGAGATACCACTCAACGGTTACAAGGTGAGATTACAGCATGGCTGTGCGCCGGGGCCTTTTGAAAAAGCGTGTCAGCTTAGGTTGTAAAGTATCCACGCCGGGCAGTGACATTCCTCTGATAACAGAGCGAGGTGCGGGAGACGGGAGCCCGGTTTCCCATCAATCAGCAGAGACCCCCGGCTCCCTCGCAGCACAATGCCTACAGTGTTCAACGTTAGCACCCAGCCACTGTAGCTCATGACTAGCGGTGGGCTGGAGGAGTGGAGCGACCCTCCCAGAAACAGCCAGCTCGCCCTCAGGGTAGCATAAAAGAAAACAGACTTCGGCCATGCCTTGAGATATTCCACTTAACATTGTGGAAAGGGGGGGTCTTCAAGCATGATAATGTAATCCAGTGAGTTGCAGCCCACTCACTAGGACAAATGCTTGGGAAAAGGGAGTAGGATTACTGTGTGTGTGTTCAAAAGAAAGAGACAGAGAAGGATTGCTGAGGCAATTACAGGCTTGGGCTCAGCCGAAGCCTTTTCAAAAAGCATATCCACCCAGTCGCTGCAGCGCAGACACGGCCTCAAAGCGCTGCTCAGACAACCCCTCTCTGCCAGCACTGCATGTTAGCACAGACATCTTTCGTCCTGCTCTAAGTATGACACATTCCCTCGCTGACCTGACGCTGAAAGTGACTAGAAATCAAAGTGAAAAACCAGAAAGGGAACATGAAAGGAGAAGAAGCCTGACAACCGCTCCTGCACGGCCAGACAGAGAGTAGACAGAAGCTCTCAAACTTCCCTTAAAAGTCTCCACATCAAGTAAAAACAACAAACAAAGCAGCTTAAAGTTGAAAAAACTCACGAAAGAAATGTTTGAATAGGTTAGCCATGTCCATTTTGGGCTCGCCGTCTCTCCCTGGCTTTTTCCCGGCCCCTGCTCTCTTCCCACTGCAGCTGTAGAGTTATTCCATGTGAACACCCAGAAAGCTGGGCGGATAGCGGAGCAGGGCAGCCCACTCTGTGACCATGTGGTGCGGCTCAGCCAATCACAGAGCAGGACAGAGAGGCCTCGGGTCTAGCTCTGGAAGGCAGAGTACAGAGGCCTCATGGAAAGGGGAAGACGTGGGAAGGGAGGGGGGGTTGGAGCTCAGATTCAGAAAGGGGGAAAGGGAAGGAGCCGTTTCATCCACATTAAGCAGCTTTTTGGTATTTTTTTGTTTTGATCTGATGAAATCCACTCAGAAAGAAAAGTGTCGGGACGCTGTAATGACTGAGTGAGTCAGAGAGTGTCACATGACTGCAGTTGTTTGCAGAGACACACTCATAACTTTACAACAAACCCAGGAAACATGAGTCCACGCAGAAACACCGCGGACGGATCATACCCCGACGCATTCTTTCAAACGATGACACGCTCCACACCCAGCAACAGGCTGGGTTTTTTTTATAAAAGAAGGAAAAAAGATAGAAATGTTTCTTCCCACATAACACATGAAAGTCCCCAGGCTGGGCTTCTCTTATTGTTCTCAAACACAACCGCCCACGCTTCTAGTTAAAACGTCTTAAATCTACTTATGAAGGGGAAGTATTTACAAGCTTTCTATGATTGTATTAGTGTTTAACGAGGCCCAGTTTTGCCCTCACTCGTGTTTTACATTACGTTTTTATTGAGTGTGTGTCAATGCAGCTGTTCACCTGGGGTTATCTGATCAATGGGCGTAATAACAGCTGGTAAGTTGTTGGAAACACACACACACACAAAAACCCCTAAAGCGGTGTTTCTGCACCAAGGCTGCCCGTCACCATGCTGCTGTCACCACAACACTAACAGGAAGACACAGTTGACATGTCCTACAGATAAGTGTTTTGCAAACACTGCAGTGTATGTTACAGTCACAAAACGATGACTCACTGCTTGTTCGAAGTAACCAAGAATACCAAGTAAGCAAAATGAAGGATAAACGATACACTGAGGATCAGTTAAAGGGGATTCATGTCACAAAACAACATGTAGCATTTATTTATTCATATTGTAAACATCATGCAAGTGTGCCTGTGGCTCTGGCTGGTGTACGGACTACACTGATCTGATGAACCCTCCCAACAAACAGGGTTATCCCATCGTGTGTTAACTGTCTGAGACACTGACGCCCTGCAGAGCAGAGCCTCCCGGAGGTTAGGGCGTGTAAAGCATCAGATCTACAAATGAAATACAAGGCTATCTGGGTTGAGACCTGAAGGCAGAAGACAGAGAGCGTATCCCAAATGATCGTGATACCTGTCAGCGAGCAGAATTAAGCGAAGACAAATTGTAACCTTGGCTACTTACACACACTGTCACATTCACTCCTGGCAGTACGAGGCGCTTAGCAAACAGCACAGGCCAGAAATATTACTGCCGTGTTGACAGAGCAGAAAACACCTGTGCCGTTACAATCGTGGCCGTGATGAACTGTTAGCATTCACAGAAATATATATGTAGAAAAACTGCCTTACCTGCAGCAACGCTTCAAATATCAACTTCAGTAGAGACACCACAGACGCTTCGATCCCGTGCTAAAGCTTCAGTCTAAATGTGCTCTGTGATAAAAAGGTAGCTCTTCTCCTATTCAACCAATCAGCCCTGCGACCCCCTTCCTGTGGAGGCTGTACATTACGCACCACAATGTGGTCAACAACAAAACCCCAAGTAGTTCTAGATAAAGGGTGTCCTCTGAGGCTACAGCACGTAGGTTAACAACGTGGTCTCAAGGAAACAGCTCCTGCAATAAAAGAATATATCACTTTCAGATTGAAGTAAGAAAGCATGACTTTACCGAGTGTGTCCTTGAGGTTCTTGACGATGGACGCCTTCCTGGCGCTGTTTTTTCTCTCCACATAGTTGGACGGCACGAAGCCCGTTTTGTTGGTGGCGTTTCGGACCCTCCACCAGGACTTGGAGTCGTCGAGGAGCCAGAGGCGCTCGCTCTTCTTGATGTCCAGCTCCTGGTCCTGCTGGGCCATGTAGTCGAACTTGGCGATGACAATCACCTCTTCCGTCATCTTGCACCCAGTACACTGGAGAAGAAAGATGTGAATGTCAGAATGGCTAGATTTTATATTCTACATTACCTAATTTCAAGCAATTAGTATTTTTATTATACAATGGCATCTGGGTCAGTGTGTGTGTCTCGAGGCGCAGTGAAGTCAAGAAGGAAGTGTGCGACACGATGGCACAGTTTCATTTAGAGTAAATCTATACAGGGTTTCCCCAGGAAATGTATATGCAGAGGTGAGAAATGCGTCAAGGTGCATTTTATTACTCAAAATGACAAGGAATT
>NC_136911.1:21492128-21501044 GCF_949606895.1 Notothenia rossii | reverse complement strand
GGCCACTTCATGATGTCATAACGATGTTTTGGCTTGTGTAACCATTAGCCAATCACCAACCAAGGTAACCAAGGTGACCCCCTTATCACCTTAATCTCTTCCTAGAGCACTATTGTGTTATTTCTAGGGCTGTCAGTCGATTAAAATAGTTAATCGCACATTTTTTATCTGTTCTAAATGTTCCTTAGAGGGACATGTTTCAAGTTTTTAATATTCTTATCAACATATGAGTGGACAAATATGCTTTATGCAAATGTTTATTATCATTTGAACAATGACAAATATTCTCATGAATATTAAACACAACAACCTGAACATTACAAATATTCGCCTCAATTCAACCTGGAACCTCTCTCATACAATAATACAAGACTGTGTGTGTGTGTGTGTGTGTGTGTGTGTGTGTGTGTGTGTGTGTGTGTGTGTGTGTGTGTGTGTGTGTGTGTGTGTGTGTGTGTGTGTGTGTGTGTGTGTGTGTGTCGCTCCTCTGTTTTCATTGAAACAGCTCCTTATATCCGTTAGCGCAACTAGCTAGCACCAGATGCTAACAACAATACACGTAAGGTGTGCGCGTTCTCTCTCTCTCTCGCGCCACACATACACCCTCCCTCCCGGTCCTCCCGATGGCCAGTCGGTGCCTGCCAGTGAGCGTGGAAGTGTGGTCTGCCTCAAGCGGACGGCAGGAGCGGGGCTGTCAGCATCAGCTTGTAGATGGTATTTTAAACTCGATGCGCTCTGAAACTACGGAGCGGCCGAGGAGAATAAAATACACATGCGTTAATCGCGTTAAAATAATTAGTGGCGTTAATTATTTGTTTGCGTTAACGCGTTATTAACACGTTAACTTGACAGCCCTAGTTATTTGTAACCAAATCTCTCTCAGAGGGGCGTGGGGAGGGGCTCCTTATTTTCATCTAAAGTAACAGACAGAGGATCAACACTTTGGAAACAGGGCTGAAACAGAGGGGATTATGGGTAATGCTGCAATGATCTGTTTGGTGTTTCAGCCAATCAGAGAAAGGCTCTGTATATATCTGAGACCTGTGATATATTGATGAATAACAGTATGATAGCAGACCTTTAAGTTATCCCTGCCTTGTAAATGTATAAAATGTAAACAAAATAAATTGTGAAAAATGTCATTTTTACACTTTGCAAAGTCATCTGTAGTTTGGACACCGGTGATCTAAGAGACCCTCTATGGATCCTCGTCTCCTCGCAGCGGGACAGGACCACTGCAGGACTGCTGAGGCACTGAGAGCAGCAGCATGAGCTCACAGAGGCACACAGAGTAACCTAATCCCTGTGACAGCCTGCTAAAACCACAGCCTCCATGCCTTGTGGAATGTTGTGTGTGTGCTCTCTGCTCACTCAGCCCTCTGGCACCCAGCACTTCCTCCAACTTACACCAAACTTCACGTTGTGGCCACGGGGCAGGTCTGGCTTCCCGATCGGACGTGAATAGGCAGTATTACGCACCGTCATATATACATTGTACTACGTTTTTTTTAGTTCTTTTGGCCATTTAAATGTTGTGTAAATACTTGTCTTTATTATTTGTTGATGCTAAATTAAAAGAAATGTTACAATCGTTATGTTTTTCCCTTCTCTTACAACTTATTTTCTTATGTTTGCACCATCACTGTCATATTTCCAGTGTACTACGTTTTTTTTATATGTATTTATATATTTTTTAATGCTATTTTATTTCTATTTCACAGATGTTTTGGACTGTTTATTTCTAGTGTCTTCATTTCTCTTATGTGCATTGCTAGTTTTTTATACTGATGCAACGCAAACATTTCCCAAATTCGGATCAATAAAGTATCTATCTATCAATCAATCAATCAACCAACCTACCTACCATCCATCTATCTGTCTACCTATCCATCCATCTCTATCCATCTAACTATCTATTCTAATGTTGTGTAAATACTCGATTCTCTTTTTAATTTAAATAATAATTGATTACATTTATAGCGCCTTTCAAGAGACCCAAGGCCGCTTTACACGGTGAACAAACAAACGGGGCAAAATAAGTAAAAAATGACTAGTCTACGCCAGCGTCCTCTCTCTCTTGACATTTTTTTTCACATCAAACTAAAACCCAAGAGACTGCCTCTCATCCCAGCTGTCCTAAAATCTCTCCAAACAAAGCAGCAAAGGGTCATGGGAGACTTGGCCGTCCAGCTGTGAGACAGGAAGTGCAGACACAAGGGTGACCGGATGGTGGGAAAGTGATGCAATCTGATGCTTAACCTCTGAGTGTAGATGATAACTTATCTCAGCTTTGCATTGATGCGTGTAATTCACCTCAATTAGGAGACATTAGGACCGATTCGAACACTGGGAGACAATATGATGTCCCCCGTTAGAAGCTGCATTGTTCCATTATATCAGTCCATTAAAAAAGGACAGAGGGATCTCCAGTGTCCCGGGATAAGCGTATAGGCTCATGACTGTGTGAAAGCAGTTGGTTATCACCCCTCGGGATCACCCTCAGCATGTTGGGAATGGCCTCAAATAGACCGGGGCTCATGTCCTCTGAGAATTGCCAGAGATTTACTCTCATAGCAACAACCAACACCAAAAGTTCCAAGCTTTTTTAGAAGCCAACTTCACATCAAACGGCTCGCTAATGCTCTCGAAAAAAAAAGTCAGAAGCGTAACCAGATGCAACTGTTTGACACATGTTGTCGAGCAATGGAGCCTCATGCACTTGATTAAAATAGAGATATGGCTAATAAACAAGCAGCTATAAAAGTTTCACTTCCCTTTTACTATTGTATATTCTCCACTTCATAAGGCGTGAGACTGGACCAGCCCACAGAGAGATGGCATTGGTGAACTTGTGGCGCTTTTCCACTGCAGCACGTAGCACGTTTTTTTTTTGCGTTTCCACTAGGGGTGGTTCCGGCTCAGAGCTACTTTTTCACCTTTTTTCTGGCCCACCAAAATCGAGGTTGTTACCGGGCTGAATATGCTAAACTAGTAACGTAAACACTCTCGACTGCTGAATGGTCAGAATCGCTGGCAAGGGGGCTACAACTACAACAACATGAACATATTTGACCGTGATTTAATTGTAATACACGTTTCTAAATGATGCCGAAGTAACAACATACTGATACCGGTTAGTAAAAAACATGAATTAATGCTTTGACAAGTCTGCAGACAGACGGCAGGCGAAAAACCTTTTAAAATGCGTGTTTTCTAAATGGAGCTTGGCTAAGCGAACGCAATATATGCTCCGACCGTCCACACTCACAACAACGGCCTACAGACATAAATAAACCAGCGACTGTATTCGCCATGACACAGGCAGTCTGTGGTTTGGACTTGTTTAACTTTTGTCTAGTTTCTGAACAGATATGAGGAGCTGTGAGCTCTGAGTGCTGACAGCTAACGGCTGATGTTGGCTTTGTTTTGCATTGAAGATGACGTCATGGCTCCGCCTACACTGCGTTACTATAGTTACTGCCCCAGCTACTAAACTGTAATGGAAACGCAGCATAAAGTGAGCTTGGCCTACCAAGGCCTAACCATACCGTGCTAAGCCGTGCGAGGCCCTGCTGTGGAAATGCGCCATTGGTTGCTGTTTTTGTGGAAAACTGGATGAAATGTCCTTTTATTTTGAAATAACGAGACCAGCTTATCAATGTAAAAAAGGGAGGACACAAACATCAGGTAAAAGCGGTGGCTCTTGAGATTGTGGCTAAAAAAAAGGAAGAAACAAAACCCATGATCTTCACAAGTAAGTCAATCAGTGGTCTGCATCAGCCCTGATCAAAGGCCCTGTCACACACCACAATATATCACACAACCAAAGCGCTTTAAAACAATTCGCTGTAGAAGCGGCTAAATTAAGAAAGAAAAGGCTGCTGCATTAGTGTTTGCAGATACAAACGGATTAGTAGCCAGACTCATCTAATTATTATCTGCCAGCATTTCCTCTGAATAAATGTAATCAGCAAGAAAACACTTCTGTGTAAGCTAATACACACGAGAACATAATACCTCTATGTGAGAAAGGGTCTATTTCCTCAGGCCTACACATCCGCTCACGCCCTGCTAGAGCTGGTTGTTGTTCTGGGGGGGCAAGTTTGCGTATAGCTACCAGGTCCAATGCAATCTGGGATCAAGGCAACAGCAAAATAAACCTTTACATTACCTCACCAACTATGGAGAGCTCCAGGGGATTTCCCAATGACTAATCCAAGGATTCGTAAACATCGAGCACTACAGAACATTAAATCTGTTTTGTTTGGTTTTCTGTGGTGTCAGGCTTTACTTTGGTGCATTAAGGAGTCAGTAAAAGGCCCAAGCACACAAAGAACTATAGCTGTACAACTGCAGCCTTCTGTAAAAAAGCTTTTGTTGCAGTCAAAATAGCAGATCATTTGTAAACCGCAAGATAATAATCCCAGGCAGCCTGTGTCACAGGGAGATGAAATGGATACTCTGGCTTCCTCTTCGTCTTCCTACATCCTGGCAAATATGAGCCCTAGGGCGCTGTCACAATAGGACTAAACAAGCCACTTGGGACACTCGTCTGGGAGGGCCACGTGTTGGGACTTGTGTGTGTGAGCATCCAGAGAGCGGGAGGCATTCCAGGTTGCATGGTGATGCCACGAAAAGAAAAGAAATGCACAGATCAAGATGTTTGATGGAGAGACAGGAACAACTCTTTCCACTGACATCCTCCCCTCTCTGCCGTATGTTTAATGTACAATGCCATGTGTTTTTATGCTGCTGCAACACAAACATTTCTCAAATTGAGATCAATAAAGTACATCTTATCTTATACATTTGGATACTTTGCCTTATAAAACTGGGATATCTTTTAAAACATTGGCCTTTTACTTGAAGACACCATAGGGATGCACGATATTGGTTTTTTGAAACCGATACCTTCCTGCTTCTCAAGACCGATAATAATATAATATATATATATATTAAATGTACCTGTTGCCTTTTTCCCTCCTCGTGGAACGTCTGCATTGCATTTGTTAATACAAATAGCAAGCGAACTATCTAACTCTGAAACTTTGAAATAGTCCCATACTACCGACGACATGTTTGTTTACTGTCCTGGCTTCACGGCCGCACACCATTTACGTCACAGCCAGGCATGAGTTAGGGAGCGCTGGATTTGTGAAAAACTCCCCTCTTCCTAAACCACTAATACCACAGTACTGGCAAAAGGGGAGGAACCGAGTGAAAAACAAGCGCCCCTCATCCCAATCCACCCACAACGCAGGATTTAAAAAAATGTTTTACCCCCAAAAAATATATTGTATATTATCGGGGCTATTAATACGTTTATCGGGTTTATCGGGATGACGTCATAATTCCTGGGCCGATAATTATCGTGCACCACTAGTATTTACCCCTCCCAAAGAACGACGAGGATGCTAAACAATGACAAAACCAATGTGTACCAGGATGATAATATTTTTCCTAATGCAAAAACTTTTAAAAAATCAGTTAAGACTCTGTAATCACAATTTTTTTTTTTTTAAAGTACACATAGTGGCTTCAAAAATCAATCAAATATTGCTTTTAAAATCCAGAACCATGTTCCATAAGGGCAAATCGATTACATCTTTAACGAGGCAGACAGTGTAGGGATTAAGCCCAATTGAATTCGTTGCCAAGGTCTACATTTCTGCAACATTGGTTTGTTGTCAGTTCAGGAGCCTGATGTATTGCGAGGCATCAGCTGTCCTGCAGTCTGAACTGTTCCACAAGAAGTCAAAATATCCTTTATTAAAAAAGGCAGTGAACTTGTTTTAAAGCAACCTAATTACTGGAGAAATACTTGGCTAAAACTGGAGTGTAACAAAGTAATGCTGCCTTTCTCTTTTTTTTGTTAACAGAGCTTGAAGCTGTGTTTCTCTGTCTTGTTTGACTACACTTGACTCGTCACTGGACAAGCCTGTTAAAGGTAAGAGTGGAGAAACCAGCTTGAGTGCTAAAATTTGAAAACACACAGCCGGAAAAAATCTGCCCCTTCATTCAGACTTCTTTACAGAGCCCTTCCTCCAACACACATGGAAGGCTGACAGGCAGGTAGGCCATCCAGTTATCTGACCCGGGCCGAGGCAGATGATTGGTCGAGCTTTTTACAGCGCCACGGCTTCCACGGATTACATTTTTTTATGTATTTATTGTCTAAGCATTTAATATATTCATTGCTATCGGGATGTTAAGAGCATTCCATGGAATATGACTAAAAGTGTTTCTGAAGTGAATTACCTACCCCACCTTTAAAGTGGACCTACCATGCTATATTTGAATAATATAGTGTAGGACCATACCTATATAAGGCATTTTTATACTTTTTATTTTTCAAAATACCAAACAGATCATGCATTTTAGCCATTCCTCATTTCGCTCAATTGAACACTGTCTTTGCATCATGGGCTGATTCTGTGAGAACAGCACCATCTACAGGCCTGGCATATGTACTACAGCGTCTCCAGCGCTTTCCAACGGCAATGTCCGTGGCTGTCTCCTCCTGATTGGTGGAGTTGGCCCAATAGCCGTAGCGCCACTTCTGTGACGTCATAGAAGTGTTCAAATATGGATCAGTCTGTATCAGATCCGTTGCAGCCCCTTTTTAAGAGATTTGGGTATGGAGGAAAATAGAGAGGGTTGTGTTTTCTGACACTTGGTGATTTCCCTGGAACACCGGGGACACATGTTCATGTAGAGAAGACGTACAAAAGTGCATTTTGCATGATAGGTCCCCTTTAAGTGGGGGCATAATATTAATGCATTTAAAATTAAATTAAGATAATTGTAGCTTTAAAAATGATTCTGCTAAACAGGGCCCACCCCACGCTCATCACAGAAATTAAAAAAGAAATGGGTATAATTATAATATGCAGACCAATGAATTCGACAAATCATAGCTATTAAGAGGATTTAATTCTAACAACATCTTATAAAAGAGCTATTGAAAAGGGACGTCCAATGTTAACGATGGGACCGTGGATTAAAGGCCCTGACACACCTACTGGATTTTGGCCGTCAGAGGCAGTCGGGCATTCGCGGCGCCCTACTCAGGTTGGTGTGTAGTGGCCTTTACAGTCCTTAAATAAAGCTGACGGGTAGGCTACAGCTATTTGTGGTTTGACAAATTCACATGAAAAAAAGGGTAGTAAGAGCTCAATTTGATCAAAACAAAAAAGCGGATGTGCTTCAAAGTAAGCTTTCATCATGGAAAAACATTCATTTCTTACAAAATCAATACACACGAATTTCTGTGTGCAGTTGTGAGTGCACCCATCCTCATTTTAACACTACAAAAACCACTGATAGAAAAACCCCGAAACATAGTGGACTAATGAATAAAATCACCACTGAAACTGCACACTTCTCTCTGACATGAGGAAGTCAAATCCTTCACTCCGCATGAGAAATGAAAGCAAATATCACAACCGCAAATATACTAGATTTACAGAAGCGGAGGGAGATGTCCTCACAACTAAAGCAATCACCGACTGCTTCATGACTTTGCTTCCACTTATTGCTGAGTAGAGCTTTTTAATGTTTGATCCTAGATACCTGATAAAGAAATGTGTCATCCTTCAAATGTTACAAACAAAAAGGATCAGTTCGTTTTTCAGCAGGTGACACTGGATAACACATAGGAAGTATTGTTTCTCACCGACTGTTTAAACATGACAGACACAGGAAAACAGATCGAACCGAAAAAACACGAAATTATGTAAGAAAAAGAGGAAGTGAAATGAGGCTGAGATTAGGCCAATACCAAGAGAGAGAGACGCAATGACGGAAGAAAAGAATCCCCTGCCTGCGTTACTCAACTTCAATAGAAAGTCACTTAATACATTAGATCCCTGGGTTCGTCATTAGACCGGGGACATTTTCAGCCACATTACATTTTTGGCCATCACCAAAATGCACAGTTGGGGTTTTCCCCCTCGGCTGTGAGGACAGATTTCGCTGCTTGAGGCCACTGGTAGCTCATAGAAAGAGGCAAAGACAGGAAAAAGAGCTCATCAGTTCATATCCACGAGATTAAACCGTCATAACATGCAAACAAGGACGTTGTTAGAGTATATCCGAGTTAGCAGGCGCTATATATAGAACGCAGATGAAGTAAATTGGGCCACATGACTGTAATATCAACATGAATAGTTAATGCTTCAGTCCAGGATCTTGAGAGTGAGCTCATGACTTGGCATGTTCTTCATAGGTCTCCTAATAGCCATTTTCACATCTTGCAAATTGGCCTCGAGAGAATATAATATCAGCCTTTGGGTAAATCAAGCTGTGAGGCAGGTCTGCACCATCTCTGGCCCTCTGACTCCCACTGAGAACACACAGACCAAATGTCTCCCCCCCCCCCCCCCCCTCACCTCCCTGAAACCTTAATGAGAGGCTGTGAAGAGGTCTGTCAGTGCGACAATAATTACAGAAACTATACTATCAGCAGCTGCAAAAACCCCCCTACGGCGCTCTGAAAGACACACATGCTCGCCCCTTGAATCATAAACATCTAACTAACCACATATCTCCAAATGATCCTCCGTGAGGTACAACACCCAGGCAATATGAACCAGCTGATTATTCTGTTGTATAAGTGTCATGCCACACAAACAAAAGCAACAAGAGCTAGCCAACAATTACACAGTCTTATCGCCCGTTGTGCTGGTGGTGCATGACATTTAGTCTGGCTTTGGAAAAGAGCAATTATCTCAAATGTTGCCACAAAACAGAAATGGTTTCACTTACTCAGTGCATTTGCCTCCGTATTCACGGTCTTCCTCGTTACAAGAAAATCATCGGACATTTTCCTACGCAGTTTCTGTCTTTAAATAGGACTTGAAATTGTTACCCTGGTGAAGTGATTTTCAAATCGTGCCCCCCCCCCCCTTAGTTTAC
>NC_136911.1:21359628-21487128 GCF_949606895.1 Notothenia rossii | reverse complement strand
TGAAGAGCAGCTCCAGGGAGGGCACTTTGGAGCGGTCGGCTGCTAGACGAGTGATCAGAGCCACGCAGCCGTGAGCCACCGCTGCCCCGAACAGAGCCATCCAGGTCACTCTGGAGGCCAACACATTCGCCTCCCCGAAGCTCGCCAGCTGGCCCCCGACCCCCTTGTCTCTTTGCACACTTGGCTGCTTGGGCTGGGTCTCCATGGTGCCAAACAAAGTCCTGCTACCTTTGCTCTCCGACACCAGTCTCTTTCCCGTGTTAGCCTCCGCGAAGGCGCCAAACTCCTCAAAAGATGGCGCGTCATCGTAGCCCTCGTCGCCGGGCTGGGGGAAGTGTGTGGCGTATTTGACTGTCACCGTGTTGGGGTGGATCTTAACACGCTTTTTGGATCCATACTGCAGCGAGGATGAAGATCCATCCATGTTTCCTTACGCGTCAGAGCGGGTAACCTGGGAAAAAATACATCAAAGTAATTTTTTATTGTGTGGAAATAATATTCAAATATGTTCCAGTGGTGTGGTTTTATTCCCTTATCAACACAGAGCTTTTCTTTGCATAATTCACAAGTTATTTTTTCAGAATCCACCCCTCACACCCCCCCACGCACAGATAAAGCGCACACTCACTGTAACACCCCTCTCCCTCTTACCTTTTTCACTCTGCCAAGCCTCACACTTGTGTTGTGTTACTTCTATATATAGGCTTTCCCATGCGAGCTCACACAAGCCCAGCAGCAAACACTGTGAGGATGATGCAGTCTGATGGGGATGATATTACATAACAGGAAACCACAGAGGGGACGATACATGAATGTGGGTCATCTATGAGATGAATGGACTTGCACACTATAAATTAACAAACACTGGGAGTGGGAAACGGGTAAATCCATGGTTTGAAGGAGAGATTTTGCATGCTTTCAATGGGATTTGGGTTAAGGGTTAGATTATAAGGCTGTAAAATAAAATACAGGGGGTAAAGATATTAGGACTAAATAACATTGCTGCAGCTAAATCGTTTCAAGATTATTTAAACTACTCCATTCATTCCGTCCATTTCTTTTCCACACAGCATGATGTGAAACCACAAGGGGGCAGACGGGGACCCTTAAATGCCTCCTGTCCTCTCTAATGCGATTGCTCCTCCTTTTTTGAAACATGCAACTTGAACCTTAATAGGAAACGATGTTAATAAAATATTAAGTCGAGGGGAATTGGTCGAAAATAATGCATTTTATCATTTTGTTTGACGAGAATCCTTAAAAACCGTGCATTTGGCGCGAATAGCCATGTAACGATGGTTTAGTATCTTAATCTTGCAAAACATGAAATTCAACGCGTTAATAAATGCACGATCGGGTCCCGTGAACTATGAAAAAAACCTAGTTTAATTAAGCTTCTGTCTTGCAAAGAGCGTCTTTCCGACATAGATTTTGAAAAATCGTATTCAACTATTTCCCCCATGTTAAGCGTTTGCATAGTATTAATTGAGCTCAGAAAGAAACATCGTCTTACCTTTTTGATATCTGAATAGTTCCTAATGAAGCATGAACCCGGGTTTGTCTCATATATGAACACCTCGTTCTTGATCCTTACATTTGCTCAAGTGCCATTTCCCCATCTTCCCTCCTGGAGATGCTTATTTGTTCTCGATGCTGCTGCTGCTGCTGCTGCTGCTGCTGCTGCTGCTGCTGCTTGAAACTGCTGTTGCTGAGGGCGATGATGATGATGGTGGTGGTGGTGGTGGTGGTGGTGGTGGTGGTGATGAAGCTGAAGCAGGGGGGAGGGAGAAGCAACTGTCACTGTCACAGCCTGTGGTTTCTCCTCCTCATCATCCTCCTCCTCCTCCTCTCAGAGACTGATTCCCACCTCATTCGTCATCTCTCAGAAGGGAAAGGGAAGTGCGTCTGCAGCTCATCACCATCATGTCTCATGTTTATGGGTTTTATGGGAAGGGGGAGATCTGATTTGAGTATAATTCATTCTCTTAGAGAAGTACTCAGATCTTGTACTTGAGTACAAGTAGAAGTACCGGAGTGTAGGAATACTCTGTTACAGTAAAAGTCATGCATCAAAAATGTTCCTCTTACCTCTTCTGTATGTGCTTTCGCCCGTTTAAATACAAATGCAATTAATTTTAATTGGTGTTGCAGCTTCAAGTGATTGGGAGTCCCATAATCCTCTCTGGTATCCTCTCATTTGCTCCAAGGAAACTGTCATTAGGCCGGTGTGAGAGGTCATTTCACTTACTGCTTAGAGCAATGCGTATCTGTCTTACTCCAGGAGGATCGCTTTTTCACTTTCTAAATACAATGATCTATTACCAGGCTTAGGGAGTAACGGATCACATGTGACGGGAGATTACATTAAAAAAAATAATTGGGGATCACTAACATAATTTAAATGTTAATATGAATAAAATCTCTGAGCACAGGACACATTTTTAATCCTAAATATCTTGGTTTCTTATTTTCTAAGGTCACATTGATCTGTTGTCTTACACAATAAACTTAAGTAAAAACATCCTATTGATATTTCTTATCTCTTGTATTTATTTGAAATGTATTTTATATTGAAGTAATCAAAAAGTAATGAGGTTGCATTACTTTTATATTGGGATACTCAGATTGGATTACATTTTCTTTCAGGTAAATTTCTTGTAACAGAATACATATTTAAAGTAACCCTCCAACGCTGTCCCTTGCAACAGGGAGCCAAACGTACTGAATACTGATGGAGAACATCAAATTAAAGGCAAGCTGACTGCTAGCTGCTGGAAGGCAGACGAACATCTGTAGTCACTTCAAGACGGGAGAAATTGAAGGCACTAAAATTAGATTGTCCAGGTTTACCCCCCAGGCAATGCAACAGGAAGCTCGGCTGCTAATTGAGATAATTTGTGCTGACTGTGATTTCAATTGTCGCGGAGCACAGAGGAAGGTGATTTGTGATGTTGCGGCAATTATTCCTGTGTCAACATTTACACTGAGCTTTTAACAGTGAACACATCAGAGAATATGAACTTTAGAGCACATTAGTCATTAAAGGGAGCAATAAATGTAGTATTTGACTACCCTAACCCTAACCCTAATGAGTCTTTAGTGTCATGACTGAAATTAATTATTAAAGGGGCCCTATTCTGCTTTTCTTCAGGTGTATATCAGTATGTAGTGCAGGGGTCGGCAACCCCTGGCACGCGTGCCAGCATTGGCACGCGGCAACGTAACCAGTGGCACACTAGGAATAAGTGGAATAAGTGTGCAAAAATATTTAAATTGTATTTTCGGATCCTCCCCGTTACCTGCAGAAGGAAGTACGTAACGCAGTAACGCAGCCCCGCTCTCTTTATCTCCAGGTGACTTTCTGCCGCTTTCCTCCGTGGTGCAGTGCTGATCGTTTCACCACGAAGGAAAGCACTTCACTAATTGCAGTACCCATAATGAACTGTACAAAGGCCGCAGTGTTTGCGTGGCTGTGTATTCAGTTGAAAGCCCAGTGGCGATCTGCTCATCTATCATCGAAATAATATGCTACAAAGGGGCGGACTGGCCAACTGTGTGTTGAACTTTCCTGTCGGCTCCCAGACCGTAGTCGAGGAGGGCAGAAGCAACAAGCTTCAGGTTCAATAACCAACTTTAGCTTAAATGACTGGAGAGAGGCGAGCTCTTCTTGGGAGGCCGTTGCATTTATTTAGCTGTTCTTTTGTTTCACAAAATACATCACAGACCTCTGTTTTTCTGCTGCCTCGTTTCACTTCCAGAAACATACACGTTCCCTCACTGTCGCTCTACCATCCACAAACACACATGCACAAGCCACACCCCCCCCCCCCTCTCTCTCTCTCTCTCTCTCTCTCTCTCTCTTAAAGGGACAGCGACCTCATCTCACTCTGCATGAACCTAATATCATAACATGTGTGCTGTGGAAAATCACAGAACGGACGATCGCCCTTATTATTATGCCGTCTAAACCAATTGTTTAAATGTGTTTGTTAAATTCGGCATCATGTAAGTTGCGCTGACATGATGTCCACACACTGCTTCCCCGCAGCGAGGCTGATAGTTGACGAGCGTCAAGCTCCTCAACCCCCCCCCCCCCTGTTTTAAATGGCACTTCATATGAAAAAGGTTGCCGACCCCTGATGTAGTGTGTCTACTTTAAAGAGTTCTCTCCTGCTGATGTTCAGGTGTATATCAGTATGTAGTGTCTCTACTTTAAAGAGTCCTCTCCTGCTGATGTTCAGGTGTATATCAGTATGTAGTGTCTCTACTGGGACATGTCTCCAGTCTTTAATATTCAAAAAGCTCGTTATTGTTCTCATTTATTGTGCTGCAGCACCTCTTTTCACCCTCTGTCTGAAACCAGAGCCCAGTCTGCTCTGATTGGTTAGCTGGCCGACTCTGTTATGATTGGTCAACCCCATTTATTTGGAAATGTCAATGAATAATTTAAAGCAATACATATATCACTCACCAAATGTGTTGCTGTGACTGATGTAAAATGAAGCCAAATCTGTTGCTTTAAAGTAAAAAGTGCTAATATATGTGTTATGAATATAGGAATTTGAAACTGTAAGCATCCAGTGCCTGTGCCACAGAATTAAGTCAAGTTATTAAAAAAGAAACCACTTCCCCAAACTGCCTCACACAACTCATTTAACCACTGTAAAACTGGGAAGCAATATCACCGTCTCCTTTCACTTTACCATCCAGGGTGCATAATCACCACATACCAAATTCAAGGATAGTTATTATTAATCGACTGAACCAAAATTCAGACTATGGCAGTTCAAGGATCTTTTAATATCTCACTTTACAGAGGCACAAGTGAATATCTCTAGGAGCATGTTAAGCGTGCCTAATCCGGACTGCACTCAGGCAGCTTTAGCAGGTGCATTACTTAAAATATGTGTATTGATTGTGTTGTATATAAGTAGCTTGTATACTTCATATTGCCTGAGCTCATCAACTAAATGTGTGGAAATGGACAATTTAAAACAGATGTGAGCACATAATGAAGACTAATTACAGGTGACAGCTTTGTTATTATGCCCTGCAGTGCACAACGTTTACAGCAGATTTGAAGAACCCAGTTTATATAACAAATAATTATGTAGTATTAACTCGAGTGAAAACTGAAAAAAGTCATGTGCAAAGCTTTGTTATTTTTCTGTGAGGAGGAAGTATCAATGAGATTGTGCACTGATAAGTAAATCGCAGTACCAAGATTCTCCCATTTAAAATACGTTTCCACGACATTTTAAAGCACTTTTACCCAGGATTCAAGCACCTTTCCTGGCGTGTGAAGTGCTGTGATGCAGCCTGTTATCTGGATGCAGTCTTGTTGTTTTTCCCACAGAAACTTTACTTAAAGATGGGATAGGTAATTTTGGAGAAACCAGCTCGAATGCGCTAGGATTTGAAAATACACAACCGGAAAATATCTGCCACTTCCTTACAGAGCCCCTCCTCCAACACACACGAACGCGCACATGACCAATGAGGGCACGAGATGAGTTTGTGCACAGATGGAAGGCTGACAGGCAGGTAGGCCATCCAGTTACTTTAGCCGGGCCGGCTCAGATGATTGGTCGTGCTTTTTACAGTATCACGGGTTCCACGGATGAGATTTTTTAATGGATTTTTTGTCAAAGCACTTCAGATATTCATTGCTATCGGGATGTTAAGAGCATTCCATGGAATAACAAAAAGTGTGTCTCGAGCCGGTTTCTCAAACTTACCCCCACCTTTAATAGACTTTTACCAAATTGACATTTCATGCATTTTTATTTGTTTGACTCTGCAAGCTGTTTTCTGGCTTTCAAATATTTCAGATGTGGGCAGAAACCTTTGCAGCATAGAAACTCAAAGGAGCTACAATTCCTCACCTGTCACCTCACATTTCTCTTACTCTATTCTACAATTTCTTTCAACAAGGTGTTTTTCTCTGGAAATGGACTCTTGGTTTTCAGCCACTGGCTTCTTGGTGAGCATTATCTAAAAGCCTGGCGTGTTTTATATTGATCACATGTATTTCACGTTTGACATGTTGCTCATTTGTCTCCCGATAGGCGCTCAAACCATCCGTCAATGATTAGACGTCTCAGTTATATTGTCCGTAAACGACAAAACCACCATCCCTTCACACTGACTGACAGGCTGATAGGATTGGGAACATTGGGAAGGTGAGAGCAGGGCTGTAAAGTAGAGTAAATGGAAGACGGCTTAAATAGGCAATTTGTGTTGTGAGAAAATAGATGTGCTTGGTTCACCTATAGGGCTTAGGGAAGATAAAACCATATTGATTGAGTTAAAGCAAGCCTGACATTTTCCTTGTTAACCAAAAAGACCAGTGCGATATATCTACAAGCACGAGAGGCATATTCGACTTTGCATACACATGTAAACCCAGTGGATTTGAATGATTCAAAGGTCCTGCAGACATCCTCTCTGTTTGCAGGAACACACTGGACACACACTGAAGGCTACCTCTCTCTGAACACCTCTCTGTTCTCTTGTCTATTTGCTGAACCCAAAATCAAACAGTGCCTCAGTCTTCTATGAATCATAAATGGGCAAACTCAGCGGTTTGTCCTAAAGTCATTCTTAATTATGTATGAGCTGGGGACGACTTGTAAAAAAAAGTGAGATTCATTTCTGGCTTTGATTCTCTTAGACCAAAAACCAATTTGTTCCCCAATCAATTTTCACAAAAGCAGCCTGGACTCCTTTGTTCACTCCAACACATTGTACGGGATAGGCTAAGGGGCGGGACATCACTTAGTGGTTGACCAATCACAATAGAGCCGGCCAGCTAACCAATCAGAGCAGACTGGGCTCTGGTTTCAGACAGAGGGTGAAAAGAGGTGCTGCAGCACAGACAGTATGAGAACAATACAGAGCTTTTTGAACATTAAAGCAAGGAGGAGGGACACAAAATAAAAAGATATGAACCAGAAAATTAGCACAACAACTCCTCTACAACAACCATAGCTAATACAGCATAACATTAATCCAGCATTTGTTCTCAGACATCGACCAGCTGCAGTGTTAGAGACAGGTAACTAATACTTAACAGTTAGAAAATGAAGTCAATATACATAACTTTAAGACATATTCATATCCTTAAGTCCTTAAAGTAGTTATTACAACTCAAAATAAACATAAACTGAGTATAACCTCAACCAGAGCCCAGTCATACCCCCGAGTTATGCAGCATATTGACCATGTGGTGCTCTGACAGGAAAATGATGGAAGAGCCCACTGTACCTCTGAGCTTTATCAATCAATCAATGTTTATTTATACAGCCCAATATCACACATGTTACATCTGTCTCAGTGGACTTCACAGTTTGTACAGAATATCAGTATGACAACACGACACCCTCTGTCCTTAGACCCTCTGTCCTTAGGCCCTCTGTCCTTAGACCCTCACATCGTACAAGGAAACACTTCCAGAGAGAACCCACAGTTTAAAGGGGAACATGGGAGAAACCTCAGGGAGAGCAACAGAGGAGGGATCCCTCTCCCAGGACGGACAGACGTGCAATAGATGCCGTTTGTAAATCAAAGAGATAATACATTTACAACATGGGTAGTCCAAATGTTTGGAAATGCATGTGTCTGTAATAAGAAGATGAATCCACGAGGATGTCAACAATCCCGTGGGAGCCTTCAGGGAAGTAGTTTGATGAGAGTCAGGCAGGACCACAGAGACAGGTTCAGCCACGACTCGAAGTCCAGGACTCAGATCAGGACTCAGATCAGGACTCAGATCAGGACTCAGGATCCCGGCGTACATAGACACCAAAAAGAAATTTGGAGGAAGCTGGGTTATTGGGAACATGAGAGTACACAGGTTCAGACAGACAGAAGGAAGAAGTAAGGTGTCCCCCGACAGTCTAAGCCTATATCAGCTAAACTAGGGGCTGAATCTAATCAGCCCTAACTTATCCCTCTAAATGTAAGTTCTTTGTGCGATCACACTGAATCACAATAACTGTTTAACAGATCTACTTTAACAATCATAAAATAACCATCCACAAATATCTGAGCGCTCATTTATCCTACATTCTTCAAGAAGTACTTCCTACTTGCTCTCAAGGAGAAAGCAGTTGCTAGACTTTTCCAACACACTCCTGATCAAACATGTATGCATTTCAGCAACACATTATTTCTGAGCTGTGACATCATCAGTTCAAAGCAGCTACACTCCTGAAGCTCCAGCAGCTGTTAATTGTCTTTCAGTCTTGTTCTTTCTGCCGTGAGATTTGGCCGTGCCTGTGAGAGCTCTTGATAACACACAAGTCAGTAAAGCTTATAATTGTTTCTGAGAGAATTTCGAATCAGAGCGACATTTGGTAGGATCCGTCTGTCATCACTTTCTGACGTCTCAGAGCAAATTGTTGCCGCCCCTTTGAGACTTGAATTAGCCTGATTGAGTTTTAGCAGCAGATGGATCAGTTTAACATTTGTCTCGTCTGTTTTCTGCACGTAATTGGCCCGAGGAAAGATGTGTCATCGAGTGTGTGTGTGTGTGTGTGTGTGTGTGTGTGTGTGTGTGTGTGTGTCTGTTGCATTTGTCTCCTACGTGTTTAACTGAATGAACACAAAGACATCTGATGTACATTTTACGTGCATGCAATGCATACATTGCTGTTTGTAATCATGTGGTCCAATATTACAAATGACATTTCAGGCATGGTATGGGGGAACACAGGGAGTTGAGCCTTTTCAGACCATTTACATGCACACAAACCAATGCACACTACAGGAAAGGGAAAACCTAAAATGCATAGAGCAAGAAAGGAAAAGCAAATGATTCCTTGCATGAACTGTCCTAGAGAACTCTGCTTCTTCTCTCTCTCTTAAAATATCACAGAAACGAACCATCTGGAACATGAACATGCTGTTTTGCCTCAGGTGCTTCAACCTGACATCAGAGTCTGTGATCAAAACATTTCTGGTGTGTGTGTGTGTGTGTGTGTGTGTGTGTGTGTGTGTGTGTGTGTGTGTGTGTGTGTGTGTGTGTGTGTGTGTGTGTGTGTGTGTGTGCTGATCCATAATGCATAATGCTTCTGATGTGAGGATGCCCTTTTCCTTTGCATCTGTCTGCCCCTTACAGCCCTTACATCTCCTCTGATCCTGACCCACAAAATTGCTTTATTAAATGTACAACTATGTAAACGTCGTAACTCATTATCATGCTGCAACAGATGCTGTTTTATTCAAAGTCCTGTCATGATCATGATAGATAGAGAGAGATAAAGTCTGTGGAGAGGTAGCTGTGTTGCGTTTGGTGTCATCACAGTGCAGCAGGGACAGAAGCATGTATTAAAGTCGGGGTGCATCCATCACGCTGTCATGGAGATGTTTGAGTCATATTATGAGGTGCAAAATGAACCGAACTCTGCATAAATCATGTTGTGTGAGAGAGCACACAGTCCTGTAGTTGCTGTAGAAACAGAATAACCAACAGGATCAAAGTGTTTTATGATAGTTCGTGCTGAAAAGGCTGTTATGCATCTTCATCAGTCGTAGTATCGATTATGAGGCCGGCAGTTGGCTCAAGAAAGGATGTGAGTGTCCAATATACGATAAAGACTCAAATCAATTAATTAATTATGTGTCCATTAAATGAAATGGCTTGTAAGTCTTCTTTTTACAGATGAGTCTCTGAAACTTCTGAGTTGATTAACAGAAAATGTATTTAATTATATTCGTTAAAAGGGGCCCTCCAACGCTAAAAAAATACATTTTATTTAACAAGTGCTTTATCAGGTGCTCAAGGACGCTTTACGAGGTACAAGATAAAAAGTAGAAGAACAAAACACCTTTTATCACTGGTATCTTTTTATTTACAAAGCAATGTTAGGGGAAACTTCCATCCTACATCTGCTCCCTGATCTCACGGCGTATTGTAAATGGCTACTGCCTGAGATCGAATGCTGTGGTTGTTTTAAATGTGCCAACTGCTAGGACTGTCTTAGGGAATACAGCTTTTAGATGCTCCGCTAACTTGGAACATTCTGCAAAAGGAATGGAAGTTGAGCAGTGTGGTTCCATTACATGTTTTTAAAGCAAGGATAGATGCTATCTAGACCCTCCAGAAAAACGCGGGCAAAAATAATTGATTATGCGATTAAACATGCAGGGTTTTTATGTGATTTTATGCGATGAAATTGCGGGAAGTTGCGAAATATGCTAAATATGCGGGGAAAAGAATAACAATTATTTTAAATATTGGGCTGTCTTATTTATTCTCTCTCACACACAACCTGCCACTAACGTTAAACCCCTTTACTATTCAATTAAACACATTCAATGTTTATTTATTGTAAAAGCAATTGGGCCCCCCCACACACACACACCCCCCCCCCCCACACACACTTCTCCGCCTCATTCTGTTTTCATTTACTCGTTCGTTATCTGACCAGCTTCAATCTTGTAGGCTACTCACTTCGTTTCTTGTAGCCCTCGAAAGGGTTTTGGAGGTTGATCCCTCGGTGAACGTGAGTTGTTTGGCTTTCTTGTCCGCAGCAGCAGAAAGCATTTTCGAATGTTTGAATGAATCAAAGTGGGTCGTCACCGTCGATTTTCTCTTATGCTCCAACACACAGTTGCACGGGGTGCAGAATAGTTTCCCCCCACTTTTTGCCCGGTCTTTAGTAAAAATGTTCGTTGGTAAATGAGCTCTATACAGTGTTGTTTACATTCTTTGATGCGCGAGCTGATGACGTCACGTCAAGACGAGTTAACTTGTTTTTCTTCTTGACTTTGTGTGGAAATATGCGGGGATTATGCGGCCTTTTGATAAATATGCGGCCTTTTAAAAATCTGCGCCATTTTGCTGATTATGCGGTAAATTCTGCGATCGCAGAATCGCGTTTTTCTGGAGGGTCTAGCTATCCAATCGGAAACTGTTGGCATCTGTAAATGCTACTAGCTATACAAACTGTAGTCAATGTGAATATGCCATATGAAGTCCTCTTTGTTTTTCTGTCATGTTTGTATTCATGTTGGAACCTACTTGCAGCAGGTCACCATTGGAAAAGAGGTCAATGATCTCAATGGGTTTTCACCTGAATAAATAAAGGTTAAACTTTTTTTTTTTTTTAAATCACGAGGATACAGCATTACTCATTAAAAGCTAGTCTGGAAAGGTGAGTTTTAGTCCTTATTTTGAAGGTGTAACACACATCTCCAAAAAGCATACTTCTTGAATTGCTTGTGTGCATTGAAAAAGACAAGAACCCCCTCAGGTAGTGCATTTGATGAATGCACCTCATACTGGAGAGCTTGTTGTGCACACTAGCGATTCCTCAGAGGACTTTGAAGGACACCTTTTGTTCTCAGGGCAGCACTCGATCTGCTGCTGCTCTGAGATTGATTTTATTCTAGCCTTTGGTTGAGGAGGAGGTGGAGGTGGAGGTGGAGGAGTGCGCCTCCACAGCCCTCCCCTGAGACAGCGGTGTAAAACAGAATATCTTATCGATCCGTTTCCCTTTCATCGCTTTGCACGAGAACTGTAGTGATAGTATTCATGCACCTCTTGTATTGAATACAGGCTGTAAGGATTGCTGATTTTCTCCTGGTTTGAAGGCTAAATTAATAAATGGTGGACTTTATGATATTAAATCACTTTTTCAACCCGAGAATTGAAGCGTAATAAGCTTTCATTGTCACGTTACCATGCTGCTGGAATTTCTTTTCACTAGGCATACAGCTGGATGAATGTCCCTCAGGTGTGTGTGTGACCTTTGTAAGTGAAATCCGAACAAAACGTTTGAAGCGGCTACATCTTCCAGGAAAGTGCTAAATGTCAGGCCTGGGTCTCAAAAGATTTAATGTAAGGAAAGTCTGAGAGTTCAGCGGGGTCTCTTCACCTTTTGGTAAAGCACTCAGACTATATATTACATTTAAACCACATTTCAGTGCTCTCTTTCGTATGAAATGTTCTTGTGAAATGTATTTGCATATCTTTCATATTTAAGGGTTTGTTTGCAGGAAATCAAATAAATGCAAGTTCAGTTTTCATGAAAGGTCAACATTGACAGAAAGTCGATAATATAACATCCCTTTAAGCGTAATTAAGCATCAAATAATGATTGCTATGACTATTGATTTATTTGCCAATCAATCTTACTTTGGGTAGCGTTCAAACAAATTGCAAGTGATAGGCTAAGGGGCGGGATATCTCTAAGGTTTTAGACAGAGGGTGGAAAGAGTATGAGAAAAATAAAGAGCTTTTTGAACATTAAAGCATGGAGACATGTCACCGTAGAGACACTACATACTGATATACACCTGAACATCAGCAGGAGAGGACTCTTTAAAGTAGAGACACTACATACTGATATACACCTGCACATCAGCAGGAGAGGACTCTTTAAAGTAGAGACACTACATACTGATATACACCTGAACATCAGCAGGAGAGGACTCTTTAAAGTAGAGACACTACATACTGATATACACCTGAACATCAGTAGGAGAGGACTCTTTAAAGTAGAGACACTACATACTGATATACACCTGTACATCAGCAGGAGAGGACTCTTTAAAGTAGAGACACTACATACTGATATACACCTGAACATCAGCAGGAGAGGACTCTTTAAAGTAGAGACACTACATACTGATATACACTTGAACATCAGCAGGAGAGGACTCTTTAAAGTAGAGACACTACATACTGTGTTATACACGTGAACAGAAAGCAGAACATTTGCATAGGGCCCCTTTAATGCATATTCTGCAGCCAGATTATCAGAGGAGAGCACAACCCATTATTTTTCAGAGTATCAATCATCATCTGCATCATAAAAGTGTTGTCTTAAGATGGAGTATTGGGAGTACGGGCGGTCAGAGAGAGAGTCGATTTACTCGGTATATTATGGACTCCATGTGAGAGTTAAATCAAAATCCTACTATTCATCATTCTGTGGACTGTCACTCCACATAAAGAGAATATATTGATGTAGCATTGACGTGAAATACTAGGTGTTTAATAGAAAGGGAAAAGCCAGGCTCAAGGCTTGTTGTTCACAATAATCACGTTAACATCTTCGTTCAGAATGTTATCATGCTAATATTTGACAATTAGCACTACACAATACGTCTAAATATGTTGTGATTAAAATACCAAGGTGAGTAGATTCCAGCCTCTGGGGACCATGAATGTACAGAAAGGCAAAGCAGAAAGTGCAAAATGTCCTGAAAATCCTTCCAATATTTACTGAAATTGGCTAATTTTCCATTATTTTCACCCAAAGTGACGAACGGACACATTTTCTGGCAGCAATTGCCACCATCCCTGGAGCGATGCCTCTAGCGTGGCTAAAAATACACCATTGAGCCACACAGTCGCAAAAATGACAATATGCCGTCGTTACCGTGAACATAAGCACTGCATTGTGTTACCTCACATCATGGCGCTCTAAACACGTGCACAACATGTGTATTAATCACAGCTGAAATTAGTTCCCAATAAAAGCCTTCAGAAGTAATAATAAAAAATAAATGTTTTCGAAGCAGGAGAAGACAAGATTAATAAATATGACTGGTGTCTGGGCTGAGGGCCAGGAAGTCAGAAAGTACTGAGCAACTCATTCCTCGTCTGGTCTTTTTGTGGGATTTGTTGACAAAAGCAAAAACATAGCCTTACCATTTGTAAATCAGAAGCTCTCTCTCCATTAGCCTCCATTTCCTGGGGACTATTTGTCACTCTGGACAAATACAGAGAGGGCTGTAGTGTGCAATTTCTTCATTAGCCCTGACAAGACACATTTTCGATTTCAGACCGGCTGCATTTTTCTATTAAGTCCTCAGAAAGCCTCGTTGAAATACCCATCAACAGTTCTCCCAGTATATTAGACCATAAGGCCGGTCGCTTTGCTTGATTTTTGTCGAAGGAACTTTTTCTTTAACCCTCCCGTTGTCTTCGGGTCCAATCTGACCGATTTACTACTTTCATCAATCCTAACTTTTTAGTTTTACATTGGATTGCATTAAGGCTTCATGATATCCTTCACAGACATCTGAACATATCAAATAGCTGATCACCACTTTCATTGGACTTTGGATGATTTAGTCAACTTTGTAACACTTAGTAACCATCCGGATCGGATCAGATCACACACACACACACACACACACACACACACACACACACACACACACACACACACACACACACACACACACACACACACACACACACACACACACACACACACACACACACACACACACACACACACACACACACACACACACACACACACACACACTCTAAATGTGTGTGTCCCACTTATGTGCCCATCCCCCCACATGGATCACACCTGGCACACGCAGTACATGTTCAGTGTCTGTTCTTTGTATATGTACTGCAGTGTTTCATGTATACCAGTAGTCTGATACAATATGTACAGTTTGAAAGGGTGTTAAATGACATTTGGTGATGATTAATGTTTTTGTGTTAATGTAATAGCAGTTAAAACAGGACCGGTCAAATTTGACCGCGAACACCAAAGTGAGGGGGGGGGGGGGGGGGGGGGAAACGAAGACAATAGGAGGGTTAAGCACTCCTGCTCGCTAGATACCACAGACTATTGATTTGAGTCGTCAGGTAAACCCATTATATTTATCTCTGCAGTTGCCATGACATAAAACCAGTTGTTAAGCTAATTTTGCTTTTGTGCTGAAAACAGTTGACAGGAATTCGATAATGAGAGCGAGAAGACGAGAGGATGTGAGATAAGAGAGGTAAACAGGCAGGGTCGAGTAACATCTGTTATTCCAAAAGATGCTGATAGCACAAAATAAAAACACAGCAGCAAATGTCGTCACTAAGTCAAGGCGAGACAGACCATGATAGCCCTGTGCTGCGGTGCATTTCAATCAGTGAATCACTTAAAGAGAGGGAGGATCAAATGTTAGCAAATCCTGTTCATTTTAATACTGTTCGTCCGCCACATTCCTCTGAATATTTGCACATTTCCGTATAACACGACATCTTTTAAAAAGGCCCTCTTATGGTTTTAGGGTCTTCCCTTTCCTATATTGGTTTTAGTGCATGTAAATGGTCTGCAAGGGCTAAAATCCCAAAGTTCCCGAGTTCTGACATCACTATGGAACACTTGCGCTTCCATTGGCTAGCACTCCAACACATTGTACTCGATAGGCTAAGGGGCGGGACATCTCTAAGCGGTTGACCAATCACAACAGAACATCTGGAGCGGCAACAAATACTAATTTGATCCTAAACAATTAGCATAGTATTGTCTTTAATATACAGTATTGTGTCATATTTTACTGTACTTAGTTATTTGTATATTTATATCTCATGTTAATCCCTTTATAATTATAGGTATATATTTTTAAGATATAGTTCTATTTTTGCTGCTTTTCATACAACTTGTTGCCTCATACTATATTTATTTATGCACCAAACCTAATTTGCAATAAACCAGTTTCTGATTCTGATTATGACATTAATCAAAATAACTATTATAGCAGGGTTTCATACAAACAACACAGGAAAGCACTGGATATAAAACTCTTGAATTCCAAGATGCATTTTGAAAAACAGTGTCGCAGTAAATATAAGTCCACGTAAATTGACATGAGAGCCCTACAGTAAGCATCCGCCCCCTGCTGGGTTACTTGTAGTCACTAGAGGACCCAATGTGATTGTTCCCACGCCTCTGCCTCAGAGCCAGCAGAAAAACCTTATCGACCAGCAGAACGAGCCCTTATTGACTGGCTAGCTCTCCTGATAGCCATTATCTTTACTGCCTTGTTACCAGATGGAGCCGGCCTGCACTGGCACACCGAGCAGCCTCCTGCACTTCCTTCGGGTTAACAGATGGAGCATGAGGAGATCTCACATGGAGCGAGGATGCACACATTACAGAGTGACGCTCGCCCATCGTGAGCATATAGGCATACGGTGACAATAGACTGTAGACACTGGGTATCTACTCGATCAGAAGAAGACTGATGTGATTACGACGCACGTGAGGAGGTGCTCGTTCAGCCATCATGTAGGGAATGTAGTGAAGGGAGAAGCCAACCCTCTGCACTCGTCTCTCATTTTCTGCTTCATAAAAATAGAGATAAATATTTCCTAGAACATCTTTCCCTTTTGAACAACCACACAATTGGGGCAATGGTATAATTTCCAGGCCATTTGAAAGACAAGCAAGTATATCAATCTAAACTAACCGATGAACCTTGAGGTCTAGCCCTAAAAAAAATAATATGCAAAATGAATTCTGATAATCTACTTTCTCAAAAAGCTCTGTATTTTTCTCACTGCCTGTGCTGCAGCACCTCTTTTCACCCTCTGTCTGAAACCAGAGCCCAGTCTGCTCTGATTGGTTATCTGGCCGGTTCTGTTGTGATTGCTTAGAAATGTCCCATCACATACAAAGTGTTGGAGGTCTAGCCAATAGGAGCGTGAGTGTTAAATAGTGATCATTTGGGTCAGACATTCATTTTCTTCCTTTATACAGTTCTCCTAAATGTAATTAACTTTCTTTATCTCCTAACTTCTCCTCAAGCGACATCCACCGGCAAATACTTTGTTCTTTGACCAAACACCTATTACACAAACACTGCTCACTGCTCACAGGGAACAATGTCTGGAGCTACTACCGTGACATATTTACTAATAGAAAAGTGATTTAAAAGTATCAATGGATGCAAAGAAAGAAAAACTTAAAGGTCTGCCACACTGACAGAAGTGAGTCCGACCCTAAGAGAGACACTGTAACAGAAGGCCTTGTTAGACTAAGCAAACTAGTGTCTGTTTGGGAGACGATTTGTTGATTTAACCGCCACTTTATCCCAAAATGGCGTCATTAGAGAGGATTGTGCTTGGCAGAGACATTCCTCCAACAACCAAGAAGTGTTGGGCTTTTCTAAAAAGGTCTTTGAAGTACCGCCTGCCCTCATTTCTGGCTCTCCTCCTGTTGGTATCAAGACAAGACACTAGCACATGATACATTGAGACAGATACGCCCAACCAACTGTTCTCATCCTGGGAGTTTTTTCATTCTGTCTCTCGTTCCTCTCTCTGTGGGACTGGCCTGGGGGATCCTATTTTTGTGGCCAGGCAGCTGTCAACATGGCAGCCAGGCGGACTGCGGAGGAACCCGAATATGAGAAATGCTATTTCTAGCAACTCCACAAAATACAAAAGTCGAGCTCAGCAGAGAAGAAGACACTGAACGGGGTAGACGCGCAGTGGGTGTGTAATGAGGTCACGCTGCTTTGCTGTAACAACAACAAACCCCCTTGTCACATTTTCATATAATTACGTAGCTTTCTGTTTGTCTTGCTTACAAATATATAATAAAAGTGCATGTGTGCGTTGAAGTGAGGGAAGAAAGAGAAGCAGGAGATAAATGGTCATGACCAAAAGGAGCATCATGAGTCATGTTGGTGACGTACGCAGACGGATGGGCAGGTAAGCATAACGGACCCCGGAGGCTGCGTGTCAGACGAGAACTTGCAACATTATACGTGAGATAAAAACGTGGAAGAATCCTGGATCGATAACAGCAGTAACTCTCAGTGTCATGGCGCTTTTATGGTGCATTTTACGGGTTGTTTGATATGGTATCATGTCATCGAAGCAGAATATATTTAATGTGGTGTTTACTCGTTGAAGACTTGCTTACTGCAAGACAATGAGTTTCACGAGGAAAGTGCATTATTATTGCAAAAAGCGTAAAACTTTGAATTTATGATGACACAGAATATGGTTCATA
Source organism: Notothenia rossii (assembly GCF_949606895.1). Taxonomy (NCBI): domain Eukaryota; kingdom Metazoa; phylum Chordata; class Actinopteri; order Perciformes; family Nototheniidae; genus Notothenia; species Notothenia rossii. Next base: position 21,469,354 of record NC_136911.1, on the reverse strand, counting down.
AGGCTCATCAACTACATGGTATTGCAAAATGTTTAAAAAAGTGTAAGATACATCTTGACATTGCATCTTTTCAATTTGAATATAAAGTTTAAATACTAGGTTTAAAATCCGGAAAATCTATAAATTGCTCTTATCAATATTCCTTCATTATAAAATGTTCATGTACAATCTAAAAGGTTTTGCTTTTAGTGACACACCCAAAGAGAAGTCATCTCAGTGTCTGCATATGTACACACTTCTTTTGAAATACCCATTGGTCTGAACCCAAATTATCTCACATTTTCTATCCTTATCCTTGCCTCAGATCTTCAATGATTAAGGAGAAAAGATGGTGTGAAAAATGAAAGAAGAAATCGCAGCGGACTCATGCACTGGGTATAATGTATGAATCACAGGATAAGCAGCTTATAACCGCCGGTTCCCTGGAGAGGCACATATCGTCGTGTTAAAATACTCAGCAGGATCTTTTCCTATAATGTACATCAGACAGAGATGGATCAGGATCTTTAGAATCACATTAGTGTTAACCCCAGGTATGGATATCTAAAGGTAAATACACATATAGCATGGCCAATGTTTGAGAATAATAACGTTTGAATATAATATCCACCTACAATGTCCACAAAAACACAATTTAAAATGCCATGATCTTTGGAAAAAGCCTGACCTTTAACAGAATTTCTATAATGATCACAGTATTATATTTACAATAGAATACAACTACGGTTTAGCCATCATACCACACTCTACCTACATACATTTCTGCATCGGTTGAGCCACAAATATGGAGATAAAAGCCCCTGACTGCAGTCTGAGAGCAGCATTATCAGAGAGGACAAATCCAATCAGAGGGCCAATTAACATATTTTACAGTTCATAACCTCTAGACTTTAATATCTCTATTTGTTTAGCGAGTGTTAAAATGAAACATCCAAACCTGAGTAAATAATTCAGTTGTATAACAAATGCCTTTCATATTTTCAAAATGGAATTGCTTGTGTAAACAAGAACATTTGTGTCATCAGGGGAAATAAAAGCCAATGGTTTGGATAATGTGTCAGGGAAGTATAAAAGCGATTCAAATAAGAACTCTTATTATAATAACCCTTACTATAACTCATCCTGGAAAGCATATCTTTAAAAAGGAACAGTACAAGATTTGGCCAAGAGTAAGATAAGAACATGGATACCACTCAATTAGCTTAGCTTAGCACAAGGACTGCATTTTGGATGGGAGCAGTTAGCCTTGGTCTCTCTAAAAGTGAATAAATCCAAGCTCTAAAGCTCAACAAGTCAATGTTAATAACCCCTTTGTTTAATTTGTACAAAAAGAAAAATATAAAACTCGATTTAACATTACCTCTCTGAAGAACCAGCACCTTACCGTGGTAGAGAGGTTTGTGTGCCCTGATGAACCTGGGGGCTGTGTTGTCTGGAACCTTGTGTTCCTGGTAGGGTCTCCCATGGCAAATTGGTCTCAGGCAAGGGGCCAGACTAAGATTGGTTCAAAAGACCTCATGAAAGACGACACACGAAGTGAGGATACCCGGCCCGGAGGAAGCCCGGGGTCCCCTTCTGGAGCCAGGCCCAGAAGGAGGACTCGTCGGCGAGCGTCTGGTGGCCGGGCTTGCCACGGAGCCCGGCCGGGCACAGCCCGAAAAGGCAACGTGGGCAACACCTCCGCTTCTCCGTCCCGCGGGCCCACCACCTACGGGAAACAGCAATGGGGTCGGGTGCGCTGCCAGAAGGGTGGCAGTGAAGGCAGAGGGTCTCGACGGACCAGACCCGGGCGACAGAAGCTGGCTTTGGGGACGTGGAACGTCACCTCTCTGGGGGAGAAGGAGTCGGAGCTTGTGCGGGAGGTGGAGCGTTACCAGTTGGATCTGGTTGGGCTCACCTCTACGCACAGCGTCGGCTCTGGAACCTTACTTCTGGATAGGGGTTGGACTCTATTCTTCTCCGGAGTTGCTCAAGGTGTGAGGCGCCGGGCGGGTGTGGGGATACTCACAAGTCCCCGGTTGGGTGCTTCGTTGTTGGAGTCTACCCCAGTGGACGAGAGGGTTGCCTCCCTACGCCTGCGGGTTATGGGGGGGAAAACTCTGACTGTTGTGTGTGCTTATGCACCCAACAGCAGTTCAGAGTATACGGCCTTCTTGGAGACCCTGGAAAGAGTCCTGTATGGGGCTCCTGAAGGGGACTCTTTAATCTTGCTGGGAGACTTCAACGCACATGTGGGCAATGATGGAGACACTTGGAGGGGAGTGATTGGGAGGAACGGCCCCCCTGATCTGAACCGGAGTGGTGGTTTGTTACTGGACTTCTGTGCTAGTCATGGATTGGCCATAACAAACACCATGTTCGAACATAAGGATGCTCATAAGTGTACGTGGTACCAGAGCACCCTAGGCAGAAGGTCCATGATCGATTTGGTTATCGTATCATCGGACCTGAGGCCGTATGTTTTGGACACTCGGGTAAAGAGAGGGGCGGAGTTGTCAACTGATCACCATCTGGTGGTGAGTTGGGTCGAGTGGCGGGGGAAGCCTTTGGATAGACCTGGTAAGCCCAAACGTGTAGTTCGGGTGAACTGGGAACGTCTGGAGGAGGCCCAAGTTCAGGAGGCCTTCAACTCACACCTCCGGCGGAGCTTTTCGGGCATTCCTGTGGAGGTTGGGGACATTGAACCAGAGTGGTCGGTGTTCAAAGCCTCTATTGCCGAAGCCGCGGCGGTGAGCTGTGGTCTCAAGGTCCTAGGTGCCTCAAGGGGCGGTAACCCTCGAACCTCCTGGTGGACACCGGTGGTCAGGGAAGCCGTCCGACTGAAGAAGGAGGCCTTCAGGGATTTGTTATCCCGGGGGACTCCCGAGGCAGTTGCAAGGTACCGACAGGCCCGAAGGGCAGCAGCCTCAGCCGTGGCCGAGGCAAAGCAGCGGGTGTGGGAGAAGTTCGGAGAAGACATGGAAAAAGACTTTCGGGCGGCACCAAAGTTGTTCTGGAAAACTGTCCGACACCTCAGGAGGGGGAAGCAGGGAACCATCCAAGCTGTGTACAGTAAGGATGGGACGTTGTTGACCTCAACTGATGGAGTGTTAGGGCGTTGGAAGGAGCACTTTGAGGAACTCCTGAACCCGACAACTCCGCCCTCTATGTTAGAGGCAGAGCTGGAGTATGAAGGGGGATCGACACCAATCTCCCGGGGGGAGGTCACTGAGGTCGTCGAACAACTTCACAGTGGCAAAGCCCCGGGGGTGGATGAGATCCGCCCAGAAATGCTGAAGGCTCTGGGTGTTGAGGGACTGTCATGGTTGACACGTCTCATCAACGTTGCGTGGAAGTCGGAAACAGTACCGAAGGAGTGGCAGACCGGAGTGGTGGTTCCCCTTTTCAAAAAGGGGGATCAGAGGGTGTGTGCCAATTACCGAGGCATCACACTACTCAGCCTCCCCGGGAAAGTTTACTCTAAGGTACTCGAAAGGAGGGTCAGGCCGATTGTCGAACCTCAGATTGAGGAGGAACAATGCGGATTCCGTCCTGGTCGTGGAACGACGGATCAGCTTTTTACTCTCGCAAGGATCCTGGAGGGGGCCTGGGAGTATGCTTATCCAGTCTACATGTGTTTTGTAGACTTGGAGAAGGCGTATGACCGGGTTCCCAGGGAGTCACTGTGGGAGGTGCTGCGGGAGTATGGGGTGAGGGGGTCTCTACTCAGGGCCATCCAATCTCTGTACTCCCAAAGCGAGAGCTGTGTCCGGGTCCTCTGCAGTAAGTCGGACCCATTTCAGGTGAGGGTTGGCCTCCGCCAGGGCTGCGCTTTGTCACCAATCCTGTTTGTAATATACATGGATCGGATTTCGAGGCGTAGTCGTGGGGGAGGGGGTCTGCAGTTCGGTGGACTAAGGATTGCACCACTGCTTTTTGCAAATGATGTGGTTCTGATGGCTTCATCGGTCTGCGACCTTCAGCACTCACTGGATCGGTTCGCAACCGAGTGTGAAGCGGCTGGGATGAGGATCAGCACCTCCAAATCTGAGGCCATGGTTCTCAGCAGGAAACCGATGGACTGTCCACTCCAAGTAGGGAATGAGTCCTTACCCCAAGTGAAGGAGTTCAAGTATCTCGGGGTCTTGTTCTCGAGTGAGGGAACAATGGAGCGTGAGATGGGTCGGAGAATCGGAGCAGCGGGAGCGGTACTGCAGGCGCTTTACCGCACCGTTGTGACGAAAAGGGAGCTGAGCCAAAAGGCAAAGCTCTCTGTCTACCGGGCCATTTTCGTTCCTACCCTCACCTATGGTCATGAAGGATGGGTCATGACCGAAAGAACGAGATCGCGGGTACAAGCGGCCGAGATGGGTTTTCTCCGCAGGGTGGCTGGTGTCTCCCTTAGGGATAAGGTGAGAAGTTCGGTCATCCGGGAGGGACTCGGAGTTGAACCGCTCCTCCTTCGCGTCGAAAGGAGCCAGTTGAGGTGGTTCGGGCACCTAGTTAGGATGCCACCTGGGCGCCTCCCTAGGGAGGTGTTCCAGGCACGTCCAGCTGGGAAGAGACCAAGGGGTAGACCTAGAACCAGATGGAGGGATTATATCTCTTCTCTGGCCTGGGAGCGCCTTGGGATCCCCCAGTCAGAGCTGGTTGATGTGGCCAGGGAAAAGAAAGTTTGGGGCTCTCTGCTGGAACTGCTACCTCCGCGACCCGACCACGGATAAGCGGGAGAAGATGGATGGATGGATGGATTTAACATGTACAATTTTGGGGGATTTCTGATATCTTTAGACAGAGCTACTCTGCTGTAGCTGTTTCACCGTAGTCATTATGCTAAGCTAAGCTAATCGGTTGCTTGCGATTTGTTTAGATCTTCTTGTCAAACTATGTTGAATTGATGAACAATTTGTACGAGGCAAATATCAAAAGGCCGAGTTGGAAAAATGTTAGCCTGCCTTTAATGTTAACTACTGCAGCTGTTTCCCCACTGCTTTGCGTCCTTTAGTTATGCTAGGCTAAGCTACTAGCTGCTAGTTGAAGAGAAATGTAGTTTAAGAGTGGTCAATATTCTTATCTGACTCTTGCAAGGACTCAATTGTTTTTCTGCAACTATGTCTTCGGAAGAATGTCATAAAATAAGACAAATGCTAGGGTTTTGTATTTTTCGTTCAGCAATCTATCTCTAGCACACCATTGTGGAAGCTTTCCACCCCTCTGAGTCCACGTCAGCTGCTCATGCTCCAATTGTAATCCCATATCGTTTGATACGCCTTCTCTTTTTCACTGCTTATCCAAAAGCATTCCACCGCTGGAGAAGTAAAGACCCACGCAATCTCCTCGTGGCCATTACCCGGATGAAAATGGATCCCATTTAGCCCTTTCAATCCATCGGTTGATTCTCGCTATAGCACGTGCACTTCTCAGGGGCTAGAAAGGGGTCAGCAGGGAAAGGAAATAGAGGTAAACATGTGGCCAGTAATGCAACGTAATGCATTTTTAATAAAGCAGCGCATAGAGTTTGACACTGCAGGTTGAACACACATCCTACCAATGTTTCCCTGCCAGCTCCTTGACATGGGGAAGCTGATTTTTTGTTAATCCACTCTTTTGTTGGACAGATTTGTTAAGCATTGTGCGAGTGTAGCACGTTCTCTTGCTGCATCAGATTAAACGGTTGGAGTCTGACGGAGGTATCAACACGTCTTGTAGCTGCAAAAGGTTATATTTTTAGAGCTGTAGATTTTCTTTTCACATGTCTTACTGCAATTGCATGCTGTCTAAAATGTCATGATGGTAATCTAGGGCTGGGGAAAGAGCAGTGGAAAAGGACATGAAGAATCAGCAGCTGCCAGCTGGCTAACTTCAGGGCACGGGGGGGAAGTCACGCCTACATGAAGAGCCACATTATGGTGCGAGAGGGAAAATAAAACACCAGGAACACGTCTGTATCTGTATACCCTTTTCTCTTCTGTTGGCTGTATAACACTATGCACTTTGCAGCCATCTTCTCACTAAAACAAAATCAATTTTAATATCGAGCATGAATAGGAAAACGGTGGATGTGGCACGTAGGAATTGATAAAAAAAAGAGTATTTTTTCACGAGTTTTCAGACATCCTGCAGCAACCTATAATTATGTCCTCCATGGTAATTTGCAGTTGCCATAGGGACTGAGACCATGCAATCAATGAAACCAAACAAGTGGGTCTCCTGGAGACAAAAAAGGGACATTCGACAGATAAAGGGAAAGCAACAGATTGTTTTAATGCAGAAATCTAATCTTTTTTGTGGTTTTACAAAAGATATAGAATACTTTTTGAATACTGGATAGGTTTTAAATTATCAAGGTGTGCTTCTGCAATGTTCCTGCCCTGAAAGTAAGATAACAGAAAGTGATTTGGTTAATGCGGAGACATTAATTAACCTCCCCTCCGTTATTATAACTGTAACTTAATAAAGGATGGAGGCCTTGGAGGTGAAGTGCATGCAGGGAACAAAATGTACTGAAAACAAATTACAACCAAAATCACAGAGCGTGCTTCTTCTTCATCTACATGTGAGTGTGACACATGGGCTGAAGGCGGACACAGTCACATTGTTAGGACACTTGATGACCACAGCGGAAAGTTGCCATCAGCCACCCACACACACAAACACACACATGTCCAGATGTAAGCACATACGCACTTCTCCCTCCGTCTCTTGCTTTTGATGGGGTCGATGTTGACAGTGCAAGCCGCTGCTGATGACTCACCGCAGGATAAGTGATTAGGCGGGTCTAGTCTGAGTCACCTGAGTGTTCTGATCTCCATTTATCACAGTATCTGCAGTCACAGGTGGGGGCAGGGGGGGCTAATGGGGGCAGCTGCCGATTTCTGTTTGCCTCTCACATAGGTAAATAAAGTCTTAATTTCCCATGTTGGCTTTGCACTATCTCCGCCTCCTCACGTCCCCGTGGACACACAAAGCCGAAAGACACCGTCAATGCCCATTCATACAATAACCATAACTATGATAGATTGATCACTCATCCACTGATAGCTGCAGACGTAAACTCTAATAGTATTTTAATGGCTGGCATTACAAATGGACGTGATTTCATGCAACGTTTAAGGGCGCATTAGCGATGTGAATGAAGGCTGAATTGGATGGCTCTTAAGAGAAGCATTTAAAAAGCAGGAGGAGTCTATTCCTAAACACATCTTCACCCCCCTTCTGCTCTGCAAAGTACTCACAAAATGTATTCTCAAGGGGGGGCCGAGTGTCTGTGCTGCTCAGCTGTCCCAACCTGATAACGCCACATTTTCACTTTAGTACACACACGCAGTGCACATTTCATCCACACGTAAACACACACAACATTTCAACTGGGTTGCTGTCATTTTTATTGGCTCTCTTGTGTGTGCCTTCAATTTTCACCCCCTCCCATCTCTGTCATATTATTCATTTACTCTCCAGGTCTGGGGGCTCAGGTTTTGTCAAAAAATAATGTGTAAACAGACAGAGCCACAGCACTGAGGCTCTGCAGCAGCCCTTTAGATGTTATATAAGCATCATTTGCCTACAGATACTCCAATGTTAGACGTGTATCACATGGACATTTAGATATATTCTGTGTATGTATAGCTGAAAAAAGAGAACAGAAAATATACAGTCTTAAATTAATACATCAAAATCAATATATGTGCAGTCATAGTGCCTTAGACGCAACACACACTGAATAACACAATAAATATTTACTTCAAACATATTTACAAATCCCTCTCCTCTTTGCACACCTCCATCATTTCCCTACATTTCATATCCGTCCCTCTAATCCCTCCCTCCCCTCGGCTCTATGATTTGCCGGCTTCATTTTTCTCTTAAAAGCTGACACAGTTCGCCCCCCCTCCACCACACTGGCAGAAGCTCCTGTTCACACTTTCAGGTAGATCTGTGCTTTTTCTGGCTCGACGCAATCTGCACACACCGTGTCGTCTGAATTCATGCTGTCACCTGTTTGTGAACACACGGTGAAACAGAGCCGGAGCTGGGTTCAGAAGCTAAGATTACAAATAAGTGCTGGGGCTGTTTGTGTGAGTGGATGATAAATGATGTGACAAAGGATTTTATTCGCTGGCAGAGGAGAATTGGTACAATCTGGACCGGAATGAATTGTGAGCATGATGGTTTGGCGGTGGAACAATGACATCTAAACTCTGATTTATGCAAATAACAGAGCATAGTAATACATCTGAACAGACAACTGCAATTTCACTGCAAACATGAACACTGTGATGTGCTTCAGTTTACCAGCCTCACCTAACAACAGAGGTGGAAGAAGTCATTACTCAAAGGGGTCCTATTATTCTTTCCTTAGTGTGATATATAGGGCTTTGTGCAAAGGCTAACATCCCTGTGCTCCCTTTACTTCCGGAAAATAGTGACATCACTCTGGAACACTTGCTCTTCTATTGGCTAGCGCTCCAACACATTTTACGTAATAGGCTAAGGGGCGGGACATCTCTAAGCTGGTTGACCAATCACAACTGAGCCGGCCAGCTAACCAATCAGAACAGACTAGGCTCTAGTTTCAGACAGAGGACTCTTTAAAGTAGAGACACTACATACTGATATACACCTGAACATCAGCAGGAGAGGACTCTTTAAAGTAGAGACACTACACCTGAACATCAGCAGGAGAGGACTCTTTAAAGTAGACACACTACATACTGATATACACCTGAACATCAGCAGAAGAGGACTCTTTAAAGTAGAGACACTACATACTGATATACACCTGAACATCAGCAGGAGAGGACTCTTTAAAGTAGAGACACTACATACTGATATACACCTGAACATCAGCAGGAGATGACTCTTTAAAGTAGAGACACTATATACTGATATACACCTGAACATCAGCAGGAGAGGACTCTTTAAAGTAGAGACACTACATGCTGATATACACCTGAACATCAGCAGGAGAGGACTCTTTAAAGTAGAGACACTACATACTGATATACACCTGAACATCAGCAGGAGAGGACTCTTTAAAGTAGAGACCACTACATACTGATATACACCTGAACATCAGCAGGAGAGGACTCTTTAAAGTAGAGACCACTACATACTGATATACACCTGAACATCAGCAGGAGAGGACTCTTTAAAGTAGAGACACTCCATACTGATATACACCTGAACATCAGCAGGAGAGGACTCTTTAAAGTAGAGACACTACATACTGATATACACCTGAACATCAGCAGGAGAGGACTCTTTAAAGTGGATACACTACATACTGATATACACCTGAAGGACTTATGGCCCCTTTAAGTAGAGTCCTTGATAAAAATGAAAAATCCTAGTGTTTTTGACATTCAGCTTATCCTGCAAAACCTACTTTTTTCCTTTAGTGAATAGCGTGCAGTATTGTGCGTATAACATTATTGACTAAAGAGAGCCAAAGCCAGGCCTCATTGTGCTCAGGGCGATGGCTAACACCAACAGACAGCTCCCTGTAGAGTCAAAAGCAAGTAGTGGTGGGGGAGATCACAGCAAATACTGTATGTCACACACACAGGAAAACATCGGGGCACTCTGCTCATACTCACTGAGAGACACGAACCTTTATCCCCGTCTCATCAGCTGCTTCTCACCACAACAAAAGAGCCTCTGGATCAGTCAGACACAAACAAGTGAGAACACTGGGAGGATGAAACACTGAAGCTGCAGCTGCTTGATATTTTTTGAGCAGGAAACAAAGAAAAGCTGTTTTTTGTTGATGGATGGACACCATGGCAGCGGTAAAGTAGTAGCAATATTTCATTTGAACAACCCCGTATAAAAAGGAATAGCTGCAGGATACAAAGGGCTGAGAAAAAGCTTCCAAACTATTCGGGAAATAAAAGTAATGAGCATCAACATGAAAGCTGGCATGCTGTGTGAAGAAAAGCACCTGAGGGATGTTGGAAGATGACTGGCAATATCTTGTTTTTATTTATTTATTTAATTTAAGTATCGTCAGTCCTGCACAACCCTCCGAATATTTTGCACATTTGTAAAGCTACCTCTTTAATAGCTTTCCACTTTTCATGCACATATTTGAATGTATTTTGTCACATTATACTGTACGCAGTTTTTTGGTATATCCATAGTTCATGTTATTTTTCCTCTATATTTTAATGTTATAATAATTGTTTTAAATAGTTTTAATTCTTTGGTTAACTGTTTTTTTTTTCCATAACTGTAACATGTATCTTTACGTAACTATGTGCAATAATAATAATAATAATAATAATTGTACTAGTGTTATGCACGTTCATTGTACAATGCTACACATATTGTAGTGTATAAATTCTGCTGCTATACTTATACCTGAATGTGTACTTCTGTTAAGTTGTAATATTCTTGCATTACTTTTTTAATATAATACACGACAAAAACTCGAAATCTTTCAAAGTATATTTGTCTAATATCTCGTCAGAATAAGCATACTTGTCAACCCTCCCGATTTTCGCGGGAGACTCCCGATTTCATTGCTCTCTCCCGGTTTCCTCCCGGGGTCATATTTCTCCCGATTTCTGACAAAATCAGATTTACTCAGGACTGTTTCCACTCGGACTTTAATACAGCTACACCATTGTTTGGTTTCCATGGTAACACGTCTCTTTAGTAGCGCGCGCAACTGAAAGTCTGAGAGGGTGAGGCAGATAGTCACAGAAAACAGAACAAGAATCGACAACTACTCTACTCTCTGCTCACTCCTTTCCTCTAAAATACAGGTCCAGCCCACACATATGCTCCATCAATGATGGTGCTACAGGCCGCAAGGCATTGCACTTACAACTACAATAAGCTGTTCTTAGACAATGCATAATCTTGTTCAGTCAAAACATCGGATTTTGAGTTGTATCTCAGATGAAACACATACATATTTATTAGGAAATCATCAACTAACATCAGAAAACAGAAAACCTCTGAACATTTCCTGAATCTGGTCAAATATAGCTCAAAATAAGTTATCCAGCTAATTACAAGATCTGATTTATCTAGATACCCCTTTTTATTTCAAGACATCTTCCCAAGCACATTTTCACTTGTTCTATAGGCAGATATTTTTTACTTATTTCAAGTGAAAACAGCTCGTTTTCATTATTGTTTAACTTGTTTTTGGAACAGCATTTTTTCCAGTGTATTCTTCTTCGCCTTTATCTATAATTTGCTGTTACAATTTCCCCTTTGTGTGACAAATAAAGGAATTCTGAGTCTAAGTTATGTATGCACCATACACCAAGGGAAATTCCTCCTATGTGTGAACGTGCTTGCAAATAAACCCGTTTCTAATACTGATTCTGTGAAAGTGAAGACATTGTGTGCAGGTTAAGCTACCGGTGCAGCCTTGACATTAGCAGGTCATCCTGGCAGCAGAACATGGCTGACAGCCCCAGCTCCTCACCCCTGCTGAATGGCAATTAGTGTTGGAAATAAAGCAGGCCACCCTCTCCTAACCCTCCTAATGGCTGCTGCATCCTATTTGCTTTATCTGCTGGTCTGTTGATACCAGGAAACCAGCAATGTGCAACATCTAAGGCGTACGATAAGCAATGTTGCTGCTTTTTAAAGAGGGAAAGAGAGAGAGAGAGAGAGAGAGAGAGAGAGAGAGAGAGAGAGAGAGAGAGAGAGAGAGAGAGAGAGAGAGAGAGAGAGAGAGAGAGAGAGAGGGAGGATCGATGCCAGACAGAGATGGAGGTAATAATACATGGGAGAACTGCTTTATAGATCAAATCAATACTGGATTATTTGTAGTATATTACGACAAGCTGACTAACAGGGTGGCATTGTTTGGTAGGGCGTCCAACACTTTCAAATATCTCGAAAACGATTGCAGAGATTGCTATGCCCTTTTATAGGCCTACAGACATTCATGGTATTCAGACGATGAATCCTACCAATTTAAAGGTGGGGTAAGTAATTCACTTCAGAAACACTTTTTTTTATATTCCATGGAATGCTCTTAACATCCCGATAGGAATGAATACATTAAATGCTTTGACAATAAATACATAAAAAATATTTCATCTGTGTAAGCCGTGGTACCGTAAAAAGCACGACCAATCATCTGAGCCGGCCCGGCTAAAGTACCTGCATGGCCTACCTGCCTGTCAGCCTTCCATCTGTGCACAAACTTATCTCGTGCCCTCATTGGTCATGTGCGCGTTCGTGTGTTGGGGGAGGGGCTCTGTAAGGAAGTTTGAAGGAAGGGGCACATTTTTTTCGGCTGCGTACTTTCAAATTCTAGCGCACTCGAGCTGGTTTCTCCATTCTTACCTTAAGTGATTCCCTGACTCACATCTAGCTCCAACAACAGGTCAAAAGTGATGCCTATCCAGTAAGATACATGTTTTTTAAATAATGAAATAGCCCTCCTGTGAGTTATCCAATCACATCGCCCCTGGCCAAGACAAATATCACGGCAAAAATAATAACAAACTTCATGATAGACAAGCCGCAACAAACTATTGAAAATCTTACCCTTGTCCATTTTTTCTGTGAGAATAACATTGCAGGAAAAATTACTTTACTTTTCTGACAAGTATGTGAGGTTATACCACCACAAAACCAACTCGGAAAGCGGTCAGCATCAACAGTAGCCTAAATGTTGTTTCCTTTGACCAAACAATGCTAGTTATTTAAAATAAGCCAGACTGTGACAGCAAAGCCCAGTTACAACTTCCCATCTCAACATGAGTTCCTCTTTAACCACAACCACAGCATTTCCATACAGTTGACCAAGTATACCATGAATTGATATGGTCATATTGGTTTGTTTTTGAAAACGCCTGCTACCCATTTCATCATCAAATCAGGAAAGAAGCCTTCATTTTTCACTCCTAAGAACAGCACTTCAGGCTACAGCATCAATAAATAAAGAGCAAATGGATGAAAAAAAGGACAATATTTACTGGGAGCAAACAACCATCTTCTGTAGAAACAGAAGCAAACATACAGGCAGTCGATAATAACTGCAGTAGATTAAAAAAAACCTCCTAATGATTTCAGGCCCCAGAGTGATCGTCCAGCTGCATGAATGGATGTAATTACGACCTGCACATTATTCCCAGGCTGTGGTGTACACACTGTGAATGTGCCACTTCCAGATCAAGATTACATTGCCCCGAGATATTTGTGATTAAGGTGAAGCCGTGGCACAATGAGAAACAATATGTGGATTTTATCACTCCACAATCTAACCGAGACACAGTCAACCCTGGAGAGAAAAAGCATGTTCATGTATGGATGTGAGACCACTGTGGGTGAAACAATTACTTTCTAATTTCTCTCTCACTCCAACCCCTTCCTCTATTTCTCCGTACTTCTTCTATTTCACGATTTGTCATGCTGCAACGCCAGGCTGAGCAGCGGCCACTATGCTGAGTCCATGCCTCTCAGGGATTGAGATAAAGCGAAGCTGACAAGTGGGTTCATCTGCGTCACACTGTCCTTTGAAACGCCTCAGAAAGGGAGGGAAATTAAGGCATGGCATGTTCCTTCAGAGTTGGCCCTTTGAGCCTCACCTCTTAGAAGCCTCCTTAACGTGAATCGGAAGCCAACTTCAGCGTCGTGGTCGACGAGTGCATCTCACTCTTCCCCCACACAGGCTTTTCTCTCCCTTTATGCCCACCCCCCCCCCCCCCACTGAGGAGGGCCCTGGTTAATAATTGAGGCGTATTCCCCCTCTCCTAGCTTCCCTGCTTAGTTCTTTCTTTTTTTGGGGTTGAATTTTCTAGCTCTCAACCTATTTTGATGTAGAATAAATAAAATCATTGAGAATACCTTGTGTGTTATGATGTATCATGCATATAGGCCACGTGTCAGAACCATAGGAAGGGAGATATTATAATAGCGAGAATAAATGAACTGTAGGTCAGGTTTCTATATCATAAGGAAACAACCTTTTATAATTATGAATATCTCTAGATTTCAGATGTTATGTCGCTCATTTGCTTCTAATTTTATTTTGATGAAAGCTTTTCCAACCCAGCATCCATCCATCTTCTCCCGCTTATCAGTGGTCGGGTCTCGGAGGTAGCAGTTCCAGCAGAGAGCCCCAAACGTTCTTTTCCCTGGTCACATCAACCAGCTCTGACTGGGGGATCCCAAGGCGCTCCCAGGCCAGCGAAGAGATATAATCCCTCCACCTGGTCCTAGGTCTACCCCAACCCAGCATGTCCTATATATAGCAAAAGCTAAATATAGGCTGGTTTTAATATTTAAAAATGAGGCTTGCATGTTGTTAAGTTTCCCTCATTAATGCAAGCTGCTTCTGCTCGGCTACAGATCAAATAACGATATCCCTGAAGAGTTCATAGAGATGTGATTTTTGCAAAAACACTACAGCTTTATGTCACCATTCATTTTTGAGAATTTGATTTTAAAAAATCGACTTACATTTTACACATTTTGCAGCTGAATGGCAGAAAACTGAAGGTTGGGATCTATAATGAGTTTGCTGACACCTGCTGGTATAAAACAGGAAGTGACACATCTAGAATATATTACTATATAGAATATACACATGTTTAACAAACAAGACATCAATTAGACTCCGGCACGTTCATCTTTGATCATTTTCTTTTTATAAATACTTGAATATTTGTGTCCATCCATACAAATCAGAAACATAGTTCAATTAAAATCTTTATAAAGGGGACAAACAGAAAACAATCACAGAGCTGTGTCGAACATTCATTCACACCGATTCAAAGTCAGATCTAACATATTAGAAAGGCGGGTTTTTAACATGAGACGTAAGGCAAAGAGGCTTAAATGGAAAATGCCTGAGATTAAAATGTTTCTCATGTGCACGGGAAAATAAAACCATCCACAACCAAATACCAATATATAAAACAAATAAAACCACATGATGGATTTGTTTGAACCTCAAACTCTCTTTTTTACAACAGTGTTTCATAACAGTAGAGGATAACGGTGAGAGCAACCAAACTAAACATGACTCACCTTTGGGTTGTGATCTAAGAATTCATCCTGCTTGAGTCCAAATCAAAGAGTACATTCATACTGTTTTAACCATCTTTCAAGTACTATCTTTTCTAAAATGTGCAATTCAACATGCAGCAATGGCACCTGGATATCAAAAAAGTTAAAAGAAAATAGTTCCAGTGATGCAACTTACAATTATAAGGGAAGCTTTGTGTGTCTTAGTGTGCGCTACAACTCTTCTAACTAGCAGCAGACATGATATGATATGTGCTTTAACTCTCCCTAACTGTCAGACGCTGCAGTTTCTGAAGTCTCCTTGTCCTCCACAGAATCTGCTGAGATCACGCGCTCAGGACTAATATCCTTCCCCTCTGGGATACTGCCGTCACTCAGGGTCTCCGAGGGGATTTCTGTGGGGTTACCCGCGTCAACGCTGGGAGAAATGGCAGTGATCGGGTCAGTAACTCCTTCCTGCTCGCTCTCCTGGATGTCTGCTTCTCTCTCAGGAGAGGAGGGTATTTGGCCAACAGATGAGGCATCTGTAAACAAAAGATAAATAAGGAATTGTAGTTACAAAGATAAGGTCCATCTTAAAAAGGAGCACTATTGCAGGTTCATATCAGTATGTAGTGTCTCTACTTTAAAGAGTCCTCTCCTGCTGATGTTCAGGTGTATATCAGTATGTAGTGTCTCTACTTTAAAGAGTCCTCTCCTGCTGATGTTCAGGTGTATATCAGTATGTAGTGTCTCTACTTTAAAGAGTCCTCTCCTGCTAATGTTCAGGTGTACATCAGTATGTAGTGTCTCTACTTTAAAGAGTCCTCTCCTGCTGATGTTCAGGTTCATATCAGTATGTAGTGTCTCTACTTTAAAGAGTCCTCTCCTGCTGATGTTCAGGTTCATATCAGTATGTAGTGTCTCTACTTTAAAGAGTCCTCTCCTGCTGATGTTCAGGTGTACATCAGTATGTAGTATCTCTAATTTAAAGAGTCCTCTCCTGCTGATGTTCAGGTGTATATCAGTATGTAGTGTCTCTACTTTAAAGAGTCCTCTCCTGCTGATGTTCAGGTGTATATCAGTATGTAGTGTCTCTACTTTAAAGAGTCCTCTCCTGCTGATGTTCAGGTGTATATCAGTATGTAGTGTCTCTACTTTAAAGAGTCCTCTCCTGCTGATTTTCAGGTGTATATCAGTATGTAGTGTCTCTACTTTAAAGAGTCCTCTCCTGCTAATGTTCAGGTGTATATCAGTATGTAGTGTCTCTACTTTAAAGAGTCCTCTCCTGCTGATGTTCAGGTGTATATCAGTATGTAGTGTCTCTACACGTCTCCATGCTTTAATGTTTAAAAAGAACTTTATTGTTCTCATACTGCCTTTGCTGCAGCACCTCTTTTCACCCTCTGTCTGAAACCAGAGCCCAGTCTGCTCTGATTGGTTAGCTGGCCAGCTCTGTTGTGATTGGTCAACCTGCTTAGAGATGTCCCGCCCCTTAGCCTATCACGTACAATGTGTTGGAGGCGCGCTAATGTCCAATGTAGAGGTACTTACCAAAGCTGCACTGATCAACAGATTCATCTCCATAATTAACAATCATGGAGCTCTGGGTGACGTCATCGTTGGAAACCATGTCTAACAAGTCTTGAGTCATCGAATCGGGTATGGTGGAAACATCTGCAATTCATACATTTTTATTCTGCGTCAGACATCAGACAGAAACCGAATGATTTTTTCTTAGAATGAGATCTGCTCACCTAAGTCCACAGCTGGCTGAGAGGCCGATGGAACAAACAAGTCCTGCACAGCTGCTCCCTCTTGATTCAAATCTATTTCACCGACACTTAAAGGGATTTGAGCATCCTCTGAAGGCACCTGAGAGCAGAGGACATGTGTTTTACACGAGGAGACTTCTCTACCAAAAGAGGATTTAATATTAGAAATATGGGATAACCTGTACCTCTGTGGGTTGGCTTGTTGTTGTCAGCTCTTCACTGCTGTCCATCAGCGTGGACGGCTCAACGTGTGTGCTCTCTGGTGGAGGAAGACGACTGGGGATTCTGTGCAGGTAGCCGTAGCCAATGCCACAGCCTAAGCTAGAATACAAAACAAAACAAGGGTATTACTAGGAATGTGTGTTATGCCTGTAAATAGAGTATATTTGTATGGGAATGTGTTTTGTAAGCGTACTGTTCAGTGTATCATAGGTCCAATTTATAGTCCCTTTATATATTAAAAGTTTGTAGCTTGTATTGTCAAAATGATACTTATACTGTCTGTTATGTGGGATTGCACCTTCGGGAATGCTTTGATTTTCGCTGTACTCTGTGTAGTGACAATAAAGAACAAAGCTAATCTAATCGATATGGGTGACATGATAATAAACGATGCAGATATTAAGAAGACACACCTCCCCTCTCCTCCCCACGCTCCATTGGGAGTCACCACCACCTCCCTGCAGTTGTCGGTCTGAGTGTTGTACAGCAGCAGCTTCAGAGGCTTCCCCTCGTTGGCCTCAATCAAAGAAAAGAAATCCTCTGACTGCAACACAAGCACAAAGGGATTTAACATCAAGCACTGTTTTGGTTGCACTTCATTATATCCATGTATTAGAATAGAGCTTACGTCTTGTAACACCTGGTCGGCTCCTACGATGAAGTCATCGTAAGCAATAAGGCCGGCCAAGGCTGCAGGAGAGTTGGTTTCCACATCCTGAAACAAAGATGCATTTTTACTTGAAACCACTGTCTTGATTATGACTTAAGATATACAGGAAATTAAATGTGAAGATAACACAAAAACAGATGTCAATTTGGTGGTACTAAATATCTAGTTGTTTTATTGAATGGTTAGGAAACCCGAGCTAGTCTTCAAAGAATAAAGTAGATCTGGAACATTCAACTTGTTTGATTCTCACTTCAAAGAAACGCTGGCTTCTTCCTCAAAGCTAAGCTGTTCTGCATCAAAACAAAGCAAGTTAAAGAATAGCCCGGATGGACTCGACTCACCAAGACGTGCCAAACGTTCTCATTGGCTCCTTCAAAGCTGCAGAAGCGAACACTGGCCCCCAGCAGACCCTGCCCCCCCCACATGTTACTGGGAGTGACTTCCAGTTCCCTCACCCGCTGGGTTTTAGAGTTGTACACTTCCAGTTTCACCGCTTTCTCCATATTGGCCTTCAGAAGGTCTTTCAGCAGGTCGCCCTCTTTGCTCTGGAGAAACAAAAGAAATGTTAATGACTGCAGCCTCGACGGTGTGGAGAGGGTGGGCCGGGTTTCATGGGAAGACAACATGGAATGAGATTTCAGCATAATGTCACTTTTCTCCTGTGATTGTTGCACACTGCTTGGTGCAGGCTTTTATATCTGTTCATCAACAATAGTGGTTGATATCAGGCCTTTTGCAGCTAGACGTGTGCTAGATGGTTGTGCTCATTTTAACTTCCTTAAATACTGGTAGGTATATTTACAGCGATGCATCATATTATATATGATCATCATGTTTGAAGCATCTCTGTCCTTTCACTTTTCATGAGGTCAGTAAAACAGCCCTGCTTTCACATTTGTGATGTCCACTTCCTGCTATTTCCTTAACAAGGTTTCATTCTTTTTTAAAACATTCAAATTATAATCCTCATGAATCATGAAGAATTGCATCCTGCAAAGTACCTACAAACTGAGGGTCTTTGTCCACACGGCACATTTTTCTGGCAGAAATACGCGATGTGGACACAGCTCCAAAAGTTGCATACAATCCCAAATACTCAGGTAAAGCACAAGTACTTTGATATACTTCAGTACTTAAGTACATGTACTTTACGCTGAGAAATTAAAACATGTATCACATAAGCTCCATCGATTCAAGTGTTAGCATTTAGATAATATGTTTACATTTGGGGAGTGGACATGCCAAACCAAATGTTACTTCACATAGAGATGACTCACGAGTCGGGTATTCCCGATGGAGAGAATGAAGTCGAAGAAAGGCTCCAGACCGGCCCTCAGAGCTGGAGAGTCCTCTTGAAGCTGAAAAAACACACCAAAGAAATTTGGTTGATTTCACAGTAAAGGGCAGAGGTAGAAGAAGTACTCAGATCTTGTACTTCAGTCAAATAAGAAGTAGCAGAGTATGAATACTCTGTTAAGTAAGAAAAGTCCTGCAATCACAATAAACCAAAGTACCAAAAGTAGAAGTACTCATTATGCAATGATCATGTTTTGAATGATCAATGATCATCAAAGTGTTCTCAAAGCTGGTAAAGGTGCAGCTAGTTTGAATGACTTTGTATAATGCAGGGTAGCTTGTGAATTTAGTCCAGGTGGAACTAAAGTCTGATTTAACATCATTAAACCAAATCTGCAAAGAAACTAAGGTACTGGTAGTGGAGTAAAAGTACACCATTTTCCTCTGAATTATAGTGGGGTAGAAGTATAAAGTAGTAAAACATTGCAATACTCAAGTAAAGCACAAGTACCTCGAAATTGTACCTAAGTATAGTGAGTAAATGTACTTTGTTACTTTTCACATGGCAGCTAGTACTAAGACAAAGCAGTCTCTCTCGAACTTAAACAGATTGGTTGTGAGCCAAAAGCCACCTCATCATGGGCGGACACCATTAAAGCTACCCACAGTTGAAGTTACAGAGTTACTACACAGAATATCTTAATACATTGTGCAACTGTGTGTCTTCATAGATTAAAAAAAAACAGGAACAATAGCATAGCCAGTTAGCTTAAAGTGGCTTAAAAAGATATACAAAGTGAGTGTTGTTTATAACCTTGCACTACGTACCCCATGAACATGATATCCACTAGAAGTTCCTCCATCCGACAGAAACGAGCTCTGCGACACCCCCATCGTCTTCAACAGTTAGTAATACGAACACAGTCTTCAAGTCACTGAGGTAGAGATGTGTTTGAAGTCATTACTGACGGACACAAATGTTTAAAGCTAAAGCTAGCTTAGCGCAAAACGCAGGTTGACAGCAGTCTCAGAGAGCTAGGCAAAGCTAATAAATAACGATGCCAGAGAAATCAAACTTGTACTGAGCTGGAGCTCGATTAGCCGTCCTTGACTGGGTGTTCTATGTGGTTGCTGGGCAACAGACAACACTGGCGTAGAAATCATGGAAATTTGACGTTGTACGTAATACATGAATATTACGAAATGATATGGGACGTTTGAAGCTTGATATTGTGTACAATGTGACGAAAACAAAGCCTATTTTTATATCTTTTAATTCAACTCATCACTAGCTTTACCCAGTGGTGGAAGAAGTACTTGGATATTTTACTAGTAGGCCTACACAGTAAAAATCCGGAGTGTTAATTTAACACTGAGATAAGGACCATATATGTTCACTGGCGGTGTTAAAATTGACCCTTTAAGTGTTACATTAACACTTGTTAAATTAACACTTAAAGGGAGGGATTTAAGTGATAAATGAACACTTAAAGACTCAATTTTAACACTGAGAGCTAGTGAACATATCGTCCTTATCTCAGACTCAGTGTTAATTAACACTCCGGATTTTACTGTGTAGAAGTAGAAAAAAGTGTAAAAATACTCAGTTACAAGTAGAAGTCCTGCATTTAAAAACGTACTTAAAGTATTGGCATCAAAATATACTTTAAGTACCAAAAGTAAAAGCACATAGGCCTACTCAGCTTAATGTCCCATTCAGGAATCGTTCTAAATGATTCCTTTTGCTGCAATAATCTCACAGCTGGTAAAAGTGGAGCTACTTTTAATTACTTGAGTAAACACTATACACCATTGGCTTTACCTTCAGTTAAGCTCCATAGCTTCCATAAAGTTACAATGAAACAGAAAATTAACAGCATGTATACTCCATTTAGGTTTAGGGCATTTGGGGCATGAGGGTTATTTGCATAATACTTGATGTTTGTTATACACACATTAACATCTTTATTTTCACCCGAATACGGATCTGCAAAATGTCCTATACTGATAGCGTGCTGTGGAACATTGTATCCTTCCCATGGTTATTGACCTGCCTTAGTTATCTCAACGTTTTGTTAGAGCCAATAGTTGAAATTGGCTGCATGTGAACGCACCTGCTCTTTTCCCACCATGATGAAATGTTGTCTAAAGAAATTCCTAAATGAATAAAAGCACCATTAAAATGATTATATAACCAAATATATTTATAAATAGACCTAGATTTTAAGAGATTTATAGGGTTGCTGAAGTGTTTGCCTTACCATAAGAAGATCATACATTTGATTAGGATTCATCCACATGTGCTGAAGTTGGCAGGTATCTTAGTGGTTACCTAATACCTCCTGGAAGTCTTCCAGTGTCAAAATGATATAAATAGGTAAAATCAAACGGTATCTGGTTGTCAGAGCTCAAACATGATTCGTCTTGTGGCTTTCCTTTCCTGCATTGGTAAATATATTCCCCAAAACATATTTTCAGGGCTGTTTTGTGCACATTTAACTGTACTGTCTCCAATCTCACGTGTGCACCAAAGGGCTGATTTGTGCTGAAACACCTTTCAACCATAAGGTGAACAATGAGAGGGTCATAGGAGGCAATGACGCCAGACCAAACACCTGGAGATGGCAGGTATGAGCACTATTTTAAAACATTATTTATACAGATTGAATGTAATGTGACGCTAGTATTTTTTACTTATATCCTTTGGGTAAATAGGCTTCGTTTTAATCTGACCTCATTATGCTGATAGATTTCTGATATAACATTGTCTTTTCGGTATCAGTGTGTATTTTATTCTCTGTTTTTCTGCTCAATCATGCAGAATTATAGGCCAATTTCAAACCTACCCTTCTTGGGTAAAATTATAGAAAAAGCTGTTTTCCATCAACTCAACTTTTTTTTGGCACAAAATAACTGCTTTGATGCTCTCCAGTCTGGAGTCAGAGCCCATCACAGCACTGAGACCGCACTTATGAGGGTCTTCTTAAACGATATATATTTAAACACAGACAAGGGACAAATCACTATTTTGGTACTGCTGGACCTCAGTGCCGCTTTTGATATTACTGGACAGACTCGAAAACTGTGTTGGTTTATCTGGCAAAGCACTTAATTTCGTTCAAATCGTATCTGCAGGACAGGGACTTCTTTGTGTCTGTTGGTTCTTTTAAATCGCAACAAACTGCAATGACTTGTGGAGTTCCCCAAGGGTCGATTCTTGATCCAATTCTATATACATGCTTCCACTAGCCCAGATCCTAAAAGTTAACAAAATGTCATACCACAATTATGCAGATGACACTCAGTTATACATTACAATAAAGCCTGGCTACTACGGACCATTACAATCCCTCACCAACTGCATGGAACAAACCACCAGTAGCTGGATAAGCAACAATTTCCTAAAATTAAACAAAAACAAAACAGAAACAATTATCTTTGGTGCCAAAAGGGAGGAACGGGCTGAAGTAAGCGCTAAACTAGAAGCCCTACTGCTAAATACATCGGAAAAGGTGAGAAATCTAGGCGTAGTTCTGGACCCCGACCTCAATTTCAAATCCCACATCAACACAATTACTAAATCGGCATACTATCACCTGAAAAACATAGCCAGACTTAGAACATTCATGTCTCAACAAGACCTTGAAAAACTAGTTCACGCCTTTGTTTTTAGCATGCAGGCTTGATTACTGTAATAGTGTATTTACAGGTCTCTGTAAAAAAATCGGTTAGAAAACTACAACTAATCCAGAACGCCGCTGCCAGAGTCCTGACCAAAACAAAAAGAGTACACATCACCCCAGTACTCAGGTCTCTGCACTGCACATAGCTTACAGAACCGATTTTAAAATTATATTGTTAACTTATAAAGCATTAAATGGTTTGGGACCCCAATATATGTCTGACATGTTGCCCAGTCACGAACCCTCCAGAGCTCTGAGATCATCGGGGGCGGGCTTACTCATTGTTCCACGGCTCAGAACCAAACACGCCGAAGCTGCTTTTAGTTTTTATGCTCCCCACAAATGGAACAAACTTCCAGAAAACCTGAGGTCTTCACCCACGCTGAGTTCTTTTAAGTCGAGGCTAAAAACACTACTTTTTACAGCTGCTTACCCAGAAGCCTTTTAACTTGTTTTAGCACCAACCGTATTTACAATGCCGTTTTTAAACTATTTAATATCTCATTAATGCATTGTTTTTATGAAACTATTATTCCATTATGTTTATTTATTGTGTTCCTCTCTGTTCTATTATCATGTGTTAATAATCATGTAAAGCACTTTGAATTGCCTCCGTGTCTGAAATGTGCTATATAAATAAACGTACCTTACCTTACCTCAGGCTTCTCTCCAGTATGATTCATACAACGATGGCTCATACTACCACATCTGTGGAGGCACTATCATTGATAGTTTCTACATCATGACTGCAGCTCACTGTATCCTCAGGTTTGCTCTCATACATCCAATCAATGCCACAGATCCTGTCACTCCTGTCCTGCTGATTCCCACTGTCTGCTTGTAAGTAAACACAGTGTGTCTTTGATTTTTTTTCAATCAGCATGGATGCTAGTGCGTACCGTGTGGTGGTGGGGGAGTACGACCTGTACGAGTACGACGGGAGTGAGCAGTTCAGCCGCGTGGACATGATTGCTGTCCATCCAGACTGGAATGAAGACCTTGCCAGAGGGTAAAGAGAGCAAGTTTTCTTAGTTTCACCACTCAAAGCACCCTTTCATTGACAGTAAAGGCCCAAGGGGATAGTTACAGGGTTAAGGCATCCTATGCTTTCACTTTTATGGCTACAAACCAACTGGTATTACCACTTTCCCTCATGTAGTGCTTTGAAATGTCTTGCACAAGTAGATGGAAACATAATAGCCGGGGTTACACAGCATTTCCAGGTTCTCAATAAGACTCTATGAGCTGGCAAACAGACTTTAACTTATTCAAAAACTGTATTTTCTCTATTAGAAATGACATTGCTCTCCTGAGGCTGGCGAACCCTGTGTATGATAACGGCTACGTGGCCATCGCTGATCTTCCCTACCCGGATCAGATGCTTCCTCACGGGTTCACCTGTTACATCACCGGCTGGGGACTCATGGACTGTGAGGACGCAAACACACACACACACACACACACACACACACACACACACACACACACACACACACACACACACACACACACACACACACACACACACACACACACACACACACACACACACACACACACACACACACACACACACACACACACACACACACACACACACACACACACACACACGCACACACACACACACACACACACACACACACACACAATAGGATTCAACCATTAATTTACATCTAATAAAGAAATCTTCACACACTGTCTTTGTTTACAGATGGAGGGAGTGTCCCTAACATCCTGCAGGTGGCCCCCCTCCCAGTGGTGGAGCATTCAATGTGCTCCAGGCATGACTGGTGGGGCACCAACGCTCTGAAGACCATGGTGTGTGCTGGAGGAGATGGAGTCGTATCAGGCTGTCAGGTACACATCTTTGGATATTTGGTATCCATAAATACAAGACTGCTGTATAATTAAGGGGCAGATAAAGTACTGTCTCTCCTGCACAACCCTCTGAATATTTGTGTACATTTGTATACTGTTAGAGAAATATCACTGGTCCCCGGCTTGAGCTTGAATCTCAGGATCCATGTATCTGTGATCCTCTCCAGAATGGAAGTAGTCATCACATACAGAGCATCAACTAGTTCCTGAACAGTGTCCTTCACATGCTGATATCCAAGAGAGGGAGTTCCACAGTCACAAGATGGAGGAATAGAAAGCAGTATTCAATGTTTACTTCAGATTAGCGTCAGAAATGATCATGCTTGTCATATGTCTCTCCATCGAGGCTGAATCATCATGTTAATCACATAGCTATCATATGCCTCAAACAGTCCTGATGCTCTTCTAGGTAATCACACATCCTGTCATGTTCACAGCTACAGTTGGGATACCTTTGTTATCAAGTTACTCTCATGTTGGAAGAGGACATTCAGGATTTCCCCAACATATACAAAGCTACCGCTTTTAATATCCGCACAGCAGCTTTAGCAGATTCCTTGTATACACTACCTCTCACTGCATGGTCTCCACATTGGCCCCTCTCTTCTCGTTGTCCCAGGGCGACTCTGGCGGGCCCCTGAGCTGCTACACTGGAGGAGCCTGGAGGGTCCACGGTGTCGTCAGCTATGGTCCAATCGGCATGTGCAACCAAGAGACCAAACCCACCGTCTTCACCAGAGTGTCTTCCTTCCAGGACTGGATCCAATCAGTGAGCCTCCTGGTATATCTAATACATATCTATATCTGCGTATTTCAATTTCCTGACTTTTGTTTGCTTTGTTTTTTTCCAGATGATCCGATAGGCTGAACAATGGAACATCTGAAATAAAATTAACTTGCATCTCAGTCATGTGTGTTTCATACATAACAGAGGGTGGCTTGTAGTTCTTATTTTAGCCACAAGATGGCGGTAGTGGTTCATGTTCAGACTTGATACCATGTACTTCGCTAAAGGTTAAAGATCATCTGACCTCCAAGACTGCAACCCCATTGGCCAAAAACTATCTTACACATATTTTTTGATCGATCGTGTTTGGGTTGAAGTTGCACAGTGTCCATTTAATGTATCCAGAATGAACGAAAAAAAAAAAAAAGTTTGAAAAAAACGACCTAAAGACTTAACAAGAACCACATTTTCTTGACGGTGGCCGATGTAAGCTAAATGCAGTCACCGGATTGACATTTTTCATTATTGCTAATTAATGAAACTAACATAACACTTTGGGTGAACTCAACATTTCCAGGTTCACACTGCCTGCAAACACACTATAGATGGCATGATGCTCCACTGTGTAAGACTTGAGCAGACCTCGCTGAACAGACAGTAAAAGGACACCCCTCTGATTTATTGCCTAACCTTATCATGTACCAAGTTAAAAGACTGCTAACAGGAGTCCAACACTCTCACATCCTGTAAAGTGAAACCGACACTACAGAGAACACGTCCCACCTCCTTTCTTGTCCTAGTGTGCGACAAAAGGAAAACACCCAACCTAGGAATTTCCCCGTGGTGACCGACAGTGTGGAGGAAACCCAGGATCACAGACGGGTGAGAAAAGGCTCAGGCTTCCGGAAGAGGTGGAGGGTGGAAGTGGAATAAAAACTGGCCTCCCTGCGAGCTGAGCATCCCCACAAACTGCCCGGTAACTGAGAGGGGTCAAAGGTCCTTTCTCTGGTGGAACATTCAAGAGCCACAGCCACCAGCCATCCGTACTCACACAAATACAATACAACCATTCAATCAAAGTAGAACCATATGTGGAATGCATACAGTTCACTTCTCCTGCATCACTTGCACTTAGTCTAGCTAAATAGTCTTTTTTGTATGTCTTACATATGTTTATAAACACATTAACATCTGTATTTTCACCCAAATACGAATCTGTCAAAATGTCCTATACTGATATACTGATGTTAAACTTATCCTAGAGATAACTAAAGCATATCAATAACCGTGGGAAGGATAAAATGTTCAGTCGATAGTTGAACATGTGAACGCACCTGCTCTTTTCCCACCATGATATGAAATGTTGTTCAAACATTTTCCTAAATGAATAAAAGTGGCATAACAATGACTATATAACCAAATATATTTAGATTTTAAAAGATTTATAGGGTTGCTGAAGTGTTTGCTCGTCCTCACCAAAAGAAAATCATACATTTGATTAGGATCCATCCGCGTGTTGTGCTGAGTTGGCAGGTGGTTACCTAATATCTCCTGGAGGTCATCCAGTCACCAACTGATATAAATAGGTGAAGGTAAACAGTATCTGGTTGTCAGAGCTCAAACATGATTCGTCTTGTGGCTTTCCTGTCCTGCATTGGTAAGTTTTCCCAAAAACATATTTTCAGTGCTGTTTTGTGCACATTTAACTGAACTGTCTCCAATCTCACGTGTGCACCAAAGGGCTGATTTGTGCTGAAACACCTTTCAACCATAAGGTGAACAATGAGAGGGTCATAGGAGGCAATGACGCCAGACCAAACACCTGGAGATGGCAGGTATGAGCACTATTTTAAAACATTATTTATACAGATTGAATGTAATGTGATGCTAGTATTTTTTACTTATATCCTTTGGGTAAATAGCTTCCTTTTAATCTGACCTCATTATGCTGATAGATTTCTGATATAACATTGTGTTTTTGGTATCAGTGTGTATTTTATTCTCTGTGTTCTCTCAGGCTTCTCTCCAGCATGATTCATACAACGATGGCTCATACTACCACATGTGTGGAGGCACTATCATTGATAGTTTCTACATCATGACTGCAGCTCACTGTATCCTCAGGTTTGCTCTCATACATCCAATCAATGCCACAGATCCTGTCACTCCTGTCCTGCTGATTCCCGCTGTCTGCTTGTAAGTAAACACAGTGTGTCTTTGATTTTTTACGATCAGCATGGATGCTAGTGCGTACCGTGTGGTGGTGGGGGAGTACGACCTGTACGAGTACGACGGCAGTGAGCAGTTCAGCCGCGTGGACATGATTGCTGTCCATCCAGACTGGAATGGAGACCTTGCCAGAGGGTAAAGAGAGCAAGTTGTCTTAGTGTCACCACTCAAAGCACCCTTTCATTGACAGTAAAGGCCCAAGGGGATAGTTACAGGGTTAAGGCATCCTATGCTTTCACGTTTATGGCTACAAACCAACTGGTATTAACACTTTCCCTCATGTAGTGCTTTGAAATGCCTTGCACAAGTACATGGAAACATGATAGCCGGGGTTACACAGCATTTCCAGGTTCTCAATAAGACTCTATGAGCTGGCAAACAGACTATAACTTATTCAAAAACTGTATTTTCTCTATTAGAAATGACATTGCTCTCCTGAGGCTGGCGAACCCTGTGTATGATAACGGCTACGTGGCCATCGCTGATCTTCCCTACCCGGATCAGATGCTTCCTCACGGGTTCACCTGTTACATCACCGGCTGGGGACTCATGGACTGTGAGGACGCACACACACACACACACACACACACACACACACACACACACACACACACACACACACACACACACACACACACACACACACACACACACACACACACACACACACACGCATACCATGTATACATCACTTCAGGGGACATTACATTGACTTACATGCCTTTCCTGGAGACTTATCCTAACCTTAACCCTAACCAACACATGCCTAACCCTTACCCTTACCCTAACACTAATCCTAATCCTAACCAAGTCTCCACCCTAAAATGAATGATTCCCCTTATGGGGACCTCCAATTTGTCCCCATAAGGGAAGCGAGTCCCCACACGTGACTGTGTAAACAGATTTAGGTCCCCACAATGCTAGGCCACACACACACACACACACACACACACACACACACACACACACACACACACACACACACACAGGATTCTGCATAATAGGTGACCTTTAAAGAAATCTTCACACACTGTCTTTGTTTACAGATGGAGGGAGCCTCCCTAACATCCTGCAGGTGGCCCCCCTCCCAGTGGTGGAGCATTCAATGTGCTCCAGGCCTCACTGGTGGGGCAGCATCGCTCTGAAGACCATGGTGTGTGCTGGAGGAGATGGAGTCATATCAGGCTGCCAGGTACACATCTTTAAAAATAATAATACATTTCATTTATATAGCACACTTTAAAAACAACGAGAAAAAAATACAATAAAATCAAAAGTTATCTAATTAGCATATCGAATACAATATGGTAATATAAAAAAGGTTAAGAGCATAAAAGGTTAGAATAAAAAATAAATAAAATAAAGGACAGTCAGTAAGTCCAGAAATAAAGTGGATTGGGTTGAGCAAATTCCTCGTATATAATGTACCTCTCATTGCATGGTCTCCACACTGGCCCCTCTGTTCTTACGATACGACATACTTTACTTTAATGGTCAGATCAAGTCTGAAATTTGACTTGCATCACAGCAGCTCCATGTGTAACATCCACATGGACAAATATCAAGACACAATACATGACAAACAAACAACAAACATTTAACATAACAACACAATCACTGAGAGAAAACCTGCTCAAAGAGCCTTCAGCGTGCATTTGATCCGGGATTCAGCTCTGTATTTACTGTGAGGGTTGACTGATGCAAAAAGGATGCTTCACTCTGACTTCACCCTGTATCTCCCATAAGATGGTAGCCGTTCATATTCTCTGTTCAGAACATGGTTTGGGTCAGAGATGATGTTGTTGGACAGCCTTATTAGGTTGTTATGATAGGCTGAGTCATAGAGTCTCTGACAGGGTTGACAAACAATCTTCTCGTTGTCCCAGGGCGACTCTGGCGGGCCCCTGAGCTGCTACACTGGCGGGGCCTGGAGGGTCCACGGTGTCGTCAGCTACGGTCCATCTGGCTGCAATCAATTGAACAAACCCACCGTCTTCACCAGAGTGTCTTCCTTCCAGGACTGGATCCACTCAGTGAGCCTCCTGGTATATCTAATACATATCCACATCTGCATATTTCAATTTCCTGACTTTTGTTTGCTTTGTTTTTTTCCAGATTATCCAATAGGCTGAACAATGGAACGTCGGAAATAAAATGAATTTGCATCGCATTCATGTGTGTTTAATATGATAGAGGGTTGCTTGTAGTTCTTATTTTAGCCACAAGATGGCGGTAGTGGTTCATGTTCAGACTTGATACCATGTACTTTGCTAAAGGTTAAAGATCATCTCACCTCCAAGTCTGCAACCCCATTGGCCAAAAACGGTCTTACATATATTTTTGATCGATCGTGTTTCGGTTGAAGTTGCACAGTGTCCATTTAATGTATCCAGAATGAACGAAAACCCCCTAAAATGTTTGAAAAAACGACCTAAAGACTTAACAAGAACCACATTTTCTTGACGGTGGCCAATGTAAGCTAAATGCAGTCACCGGATTGACATTTCCTTCTCGTCTGGGATTTCTAGCCATGTGTGTGGTGGTAGTCAGGAGACTGCTGCATGATGACATCACACCGTGTTGTTCTGCTAGCCATGGAGACCAGAAACCACATGGATTCCTGTGGTTTACACACAAAAAACCCCAAAGACTGCCAATGCATAGACTAATGTCATAAAGGCTTTAGTGTATGGTTTAAGTATGTTAACACTGGATATGTTTCCAGTTAGGAAGAGAGGATTACATTACACACGCTTTATAAATCAAACACATCGGTTTAATAGGCATGTTTCCTTTCCTATGGGTTATTATGTAGCATAAAGGTCAATGTAGGAGGCGTGTGGCGCAGTAGACTAGTGCGTTAGTGTTCAAACCCCACCGCAGTCAGCATGTCATGTGTCCCTGAAGACACTTCACCCCTAATTGCTCCTGTGGGGGATTGTCCACAGTATTGAGTATGTTAGTCGCTTTGGATAATAGCATCTAATAAGTAACATGTAATTTAATGTAATGTAATTTCAACAAATATGACAAACAAGAGCTTTTAGAAAATGTTTTTTTTATTATTATTTGGAGGGACAGGCTGTCAAATGGCTTAGATGAAAGAGACTGTTTTGAACAGCGGGTTAAAGTGTGAATATGTAAAAAATAAAGCAGCTTTGTTTGCTCTGCAGGACCATTCAAGCAGAAATATGTACAGCAAAAAAGTAAGACACGTTTCTTTTCTGAAAACAAAATGTAAAAAAAAAGCTGTACTGTAATACATTACATTGATGAACACTCACTGATGCCATTTCTTCACGATGTTTTTTGTACAAGAGAAACAAACATTGGCTTGCAAAAAGAATCAGTGCCCTCTTCATGGCGTGAGAACATATCGGATGGATTTTAAAATACTCAAAAAAGGCAAAAAGCGAATAATACATTTCCGATGTGCATTCAGCACTTTTCAAAGTATACAATTAATCAGAACAAGTTTTAACAAACGGGACCTGCATGCATAATTTCTAAAGGGTCCAGAAAGGCTGCAGAAACAGCTGTAGAAAGGGTGAGATATGTACATACACTCTCTAGTGTCCTCCACTGTCTTGTTCTGTCATGAATGAGGCAACTTTTTTCATTTTCAGGGTTTGTGTGTGCGATAAAAACTGTATAATATATGCAGTTTTTACCCACAATGCCCCTTGTTTAATTCAATACATAGTGTAACCCAAGTCACAGACTTCCAAGAAATTCAGAATACAATCAAATTGATCTTTGCAATTTACTCCGTTTTAGTGGCATTTCGCTAAGACATCTACTCATAAGACTGCCTCTGGGAAAAATACTTCAGAATGCTAGAGCGCCATAACCTTCATAAGTATACATTTCTCTATAATTCATATATTACAAAGTTTGTCCCGGATTGAATTTTTTTTTCATTCTTTAATAAAATATTTTAATTTGTCAGTGATTAGAATTCTTTGTCGACCCTACATAAATTAGTTATAAAATATTAGTGTAATTTTTCTATGGTTACATTATAGGCAGCGATACAATGGACCCATAATTTAGTTTCAGTGATTCGGGAGATTCCACAGTTTTCAGTCCCAAAGCTTAAATGGAAGCACTATCAGGCTCCCTGATAAGCAGGCACATCCAGTAAACTTCACAACACCCCCGTTTTATTGCCAAAATGTCTTAAATTAAATAGCTAATGAAATGATGGTGTAATAAGTTATCAAAAAAAAAAAGTTATATGTAAAAGAGAATAGATATTAAATACTTTCTGATGGACTTGTGGTCCCATTTCCCATAGCAATGCCATCATGTGAAATGGGGGGGGAAAGGAAGCACTTTGAGGTGAAAAATAACCACAGTGCTTCTCGAGTGAAAGTAGGCGGAAATAAATAGAATAGAATCATGAAAGGAAATAATTTAAAACAAAGTAATAGAGATAAAACAAGCTACAGCTTTAAATGGTATGAGCGTTTTCCTTTCTCATAAATAAGGAACTCCATAATTTAGCGTTGAACTGTTGAATCGACCCCATACAACCACAGCAATGCCTTTTCAAACATTTTCACAGATAAAGTGCTGATCGAGGAGCTTTTAGAGGGATTTCTTTTGTACCATATAACACCCAAAGGTGAGATCTTGAGGAGGAAGAGTCCACTAGCTTTAACAGGGTGGACCGTACCAACTCAAAGCCATCCGAGTGTGAGCCCAATACGAGAACACGTGTGATTTAACTCAGGTTTTACATGAAGGCCATCACAGCAATGGTCACCATACATTGCCTCCAAAAGCTAGAAAGCTAGAAAAATCCCTGAGGTGCACATTCAGCTGTGTGGAGATTACCAACCTGGCCCCAGTTCAGCTTTACTTCCTGTTCATCACATGGTTGGTGATCTTGGTTTGGTCAAAATAGCTTTCTTAGGAGCTGCAGAGCCATCATTGGTTACTAAGGGCCAAATTGATTTCCATTTTGCATTTTTAACACTAGCTGCCATCTCACACAGCATTTATCCCACACTGCTTTGCTAACTTTTTGAAGGCAAGTCTGGAATTTGAACATTTATTAGGCAATAGGGAAATCACAGCTTCCTCCAAAAATCACATTTATGTGCATGTTCCCTCCTCTTTTTTTTTTTACTTGCACTGTCCACTAGTTTCGTCAAACTTTCACAGACTCCATCACAGACAATTTCATGGCTTCCTCCAACAGCTGATTGTCTGTAAATGTGGCGGGGGGTTCAGGGACGGATTCGGAGAGTCCGATCAGCGACTCCAAGAGGCAGGTCCCGGGGTCGCTGGCCTGAGGGAGGGAGGGGTAGCTAGGCAACTGAAACTGAAAGAAGTTATCCATGTGTTCGTACTCCTTCAGGGAGTTGTAGAGCGAGCTGGGCCCCAAGCAGGGAAACCCGTCAAAGAACTCCAGGTCCGACTCCGAGGAGAGGCTCAGGTCCATGTTGTAACTCGCCGAGCGGTCGATGCTCGGGGACGGCGTTCGTGGCACACTGCCGCCGTGAAATAAAGCGTTCCCCTGGTTGGCGTTCTCATCCAAAAAGTCTGTCGCCCGATTGTCTGTGTGATCGTCCAACAGCCCGGCGTCTATATTGTCGTTCTCGTCTGCAAAGTCTGCCATGCTGAAGCTGCTGAAGGCCTCCGTGGACAGGTGGTCCTGATGTTTATCCGGGTAGCAAATGTCTCGACAGTTCCCACTTCTAGAGCCGCCCACCGTGTCGCTAAAACTCAAAATGCTGAGGCCGTTGTCGTCCAGCTGGGTGTGGTGATCGCACGGACTCTCGCCCGCCCCGGAGTCCTCGCTCTGAGAGTCCGATAAGTCCGTCATGTCGCTGCTGCAGCTGTTCTCTCCTGCCAGGTCCGAAGTGAAGGCGTACGAGGGCACTAAGGTGGCGCTCTGATCCCTTTCCTCCGGGCTCGACTGCTCCTCCAGCCTCTTCTCCAGCTCCAGCTTCATGATGGTGTGGATGTAATGCGTCTGTACCCGGGTGGAGTTGAACTCGATGCGACCTTCTGTGTTCCCGCAGCCGTCCTTAGTGCAGCCGCATGGGAAGGAGGAATGATCCATCTGAGGGAAGCAGAAGGAAGTGGTTAAATGACTTGTGAAATGTGGATGTAGTGCCTCTTGTTAAACCGCAGCTTTTCCAATGTCCAAAGCTTCTGTGTTCAATCTAACGGCTCTTACTTGACACTTGATGCCGGCCAGGCTGCAGCTACACGTCTCCGGCTCGCAGAAGCCCTGGCAGTCACAGCCACAGTTTTCCCTGGAGATCCTCAGCTCGTGCAGTTGCCTCTTCTCGTCCTTGTCGACCTTCTTCACGCCGGCTTCTTTGAGTAGAGCGTAGCGCCGTTTGGGCGGGTAAGGATGGAGGAAAGAGCACTCGTCCAGATTGGCGCCACCGATGTCGATGTCCTGTTCGGGGATGTCGTCCACCGTCAGCCGCTCCGCCTCCTCGTTCTCCTGGGTTCCATTCTTAGTCAGCTGGAGTGGAGGAAAAAAGCATCGATGAGATCTTGTACTTCATTAGAAGTACGAGTCAAATGATCCGTTCCACTTTGAGGCAAACTTTGCTTACCTTTAACTTGAGAGCTTCCAGCTTTTCCTCCCTGAGTCTGTTGAGGAATTTTTCCCGTCGTAGCAGCCGCTGCTCCACGGCAAACTCAGCAAGCGAATAGGTGCGGAGAACGCTGTGGCGCTGCATCATTCCCAGAGTGCATCCTCCTCGACTGGGGACGCTGGTGAAGCCTTGGCACCGAGGGAAGAAGAACACCGTCACCTGGTCGAAGGTCACATTGCCCCGTCTGGCTCTCTTGGACTTCTTAAGGATGGACGTGGCTGTGGATGGAGGGAGAGTAGGTTTAGGATACATCGAACTCAAGTGCTTAAAACAACAGCCGCCCTTGGAACATTTTTAAATTGGCGCTCAGAAAGTTCTAAAAGTAAACATGGCATCTTTAACCAGAATTTCATGAATTTTGGGTCGATTTGAATGTTTAGGGGCTCAAAGCTACAATTTGTTATATTTAAAATCTCAGAAATGGATTCAACATGTTCAATATAACTCAAAACCACACAAAAATTGCCCAAATCGGTCAAGCCATTTTGTTTTGCTATTCACTGCATATGCTAATGAAT
Organism: Notothenia rossii; assembly: GCF_949606895.1. Lineage (NCBI taxonomy): Eukaryota > Metazoa > Chordata > Actinopteri > Perciformes > Nototheniidae > Notothenia > Notothenia rossii. The sequence goes on along the minus strand of NC_136911.1, from coordinate 21,434,772 downwards.
GAAACTAACATAACACGTTGGTGTACTCAAAAGGTCCAGGTCCACACTGCTGGCATACAGACTATTAAGTGCCACTAGATGGCATGATGCTCCACTGTGTAAGACTTGAGCAGACCTCGCTGAACAGACAGTAAAAGGACACCCCTCTGATTTATTGCCTAACCTTATCATGTACCAAATTAAAAGACTGCTAACAGGAGTCCAACACTCTCACATCCTGTAAAGTGAAACCTACACTACAGAGAACACGTCCCACCTCCTTTCTTGTCCTAGTGTGCGACAAACGGAAAACACCCAACCTAGGAATTTCCCCGTGGTGACCGACAGTGTGGAGGAAACCCAGGATCACAGACGGGTGAGAAAAGGCTCAGGCTTCCGGAAGAAGTGGAAGTGGAATAAAAAGTGGCCTCCTTGCAAGCTGAGCATCCCCACAAACTGCCCGGTAACTGAGAGGGGTCAAAGGTCCTTTCTCTGGTGGAACATTCAAGAGCCACAGCCACCAGCCATCCTACTGTACTCAGACAAATACAATACAACCATTCAATCAAAGTAGAACCATATGTGGAATGCATACAGTTCACTTCTCCTGCATCACTTGCACTTAGTCTTTTTGTATGTCTTATTATGTTACATTGTGGGAGGAGCCTGTGACTTAATTGTATCAATGCAAATCTACCCTGTGGCTGTGACAGTAAAGCCCTTTAAACACTGTGTTGAGCATTACTTCACACCTTCATTATTTGGTGGGTAATTCCTTGTTTGTTTTTTCGGGACACACCCAAAACAACTCTCCTCCGTTTAATAAATGGAGCTAGTAGGAAGGAAAGCACCCTCCCCCCCCCCATGCAGGTACAGACAATAGCTCCACTATGTCGTCTAAATGTGCCTTTCGGGGCAATGCAGATAAACCAAACTGCCAGTTCCAGCCCCACATCCATAAAGTGCAGTCAGGCTCATGACACCCGCAGGAGAGACAAATGACACCTCTGAATGAGAGCACTTTGCTTTCCGTCCAACACAAACATCGGATTATAGGTTTCCAATCCGATCCTCCGAATGTGTCTGCATGCCTTCTTTTCTTGATTGTCCTATACTCCCCCGTCTTTCCCTCTGTATCCCTCCACCCAGCCTCTCTCAGCACCTGTGCTGGGTGCATGCCCAGGTTCCAGACAAGGCGTTGTGTGTTCCCAGCCTTGGCAAACTTCCATCTTTTCCTCCTGGCTGCCTGCCCCGCCATCCTGGAAACCTCACAACTGCTTGGCCTTCTCCCCCTACGATCCCTCTCCAACCGACCGGTCCCTCAAAAGGCCAGCAGACGCACCCAGGGTGGGACTTCAATCACGTAATCTGTTACAATTAACGTCTACACACCATGTCCTGTCCAAATGTGTGTTAGTATACCTCTGAATGTGTGTATATATATATATGAGTCTATGTATATATATTGCCCTGTTGTACTGTGCACTACACACATTTTGAGAAACATAACAGTAATCTGATTACATGTAACTGGAAGGGAATACAGTCAGTCACCTTTCTTTAGTATTTTGAACCAAACCCTCCTCAGGGCAAGGTGAGGCTCTGTCTGGTGAGCAGCCACTGCATAATGTGATTAGCCATTTTGCAGCTTTAGGCCATCAAATCAAACGGGATATTCATCGCAGAAGTCTGAAATCATTCCTGTGAAATGTTTGATGGGCTGCCAGCCGCCTAACTTCCTTAACTCTCCCATCAGAGCCTCCACAGAGACAGTGCATTAAATAGCATGTAGCATCAGCCCCTCTGTGATTTAGTGCTGCCGGTAAAGGACACTCACTGTTGTAGGTTTTTGCAGGCGAGCTGGGGTTGCTGGGGGTGGAGTCCAGGGTGTCCGAGTAGCAGCTCTCCCCTTCCGAGTCCCACCCCGAGAAGTCCGAGGAGAGGGAGGAGTAGCATGGGTCCTCATCCACCTCCTCAAACTTCCTCTTGAGAAGCCCACTCATGGCGCCGGTGCGAACAATCTGCAGGAGAGAGCAGAGGGGGGGGGCTCATCAGCACATTACTCACACTTCACAGCTTTGATGTTTTGTCAAATTCACAGGGGCAGCTTTTAGTTTTCATGCTCTGAAGATCTGGAACAAAGTCCATGAGAATGTGAGGTCTGCCACAGCCGTGGGTCCTTCTACAAACACCTTGCTTTTTAGAAGTCATTTCAAAAGGTTTTAACTTTGCACTTCAGCTTTTCTTGCAGCATTATGTGTATTTACAAAGTCTATTTGTAATGTATGTAAAGCACTTAAATAAACTAACCTGATGATAATACAGTGTGTGGTGAGTGAACACATTAAGGCATCTTTCACAGAGGCGTTTCTGCAGTGTTATTGGTACAAACAGGTCGTGATCTCGGCCATGTGAGACCGCATGCATCCAGATCTCGTGCTGCACTCAGCTGAGAGTGGAAGTTCTCCGTGGCGCAGGAAGCAATCAATCAGGCCCATTCGCATAAGTCAACAATTACTGGACCCTTCACCCTCCTCCAGATCCCATCAGCTCAGCAAATGCATTGATTAGAGTGAAGGGCTCAGCACAGAGGTGACCAAATCAGGCCGCCACAGACCTTTCATTTCAACCATTCCCTTAATGAAAGCTAGGCTAAAGGCAGCAGGAGCATGTTCAATGTCTTCTCGTTGTTAGTGTGTACAGCTCTGCTTTGTCTGCTGGTTCAGCGATAAAAACAATCAATCCTTTGAGAGACAGGCAAAGACAAAAGATAGTCGTGGAGGAGAGAGAAGGCCATTTCATCTGAGGAAACAATATCTCATCGCTAGAGCACCTCAGCGTGTTCCAGGAAGGAAGCAACTGACATTAAATACTAACATGCTAGGAAGGCAGTGTGCTTCTTGGATACGGGACATAAGAGCGTCACGTACTGTGGCTCTGACAAACGGAAGACTCTTTCACAACTTCTGGGAAGAGCGAGGCGACAAGAGAGGTCAGCAAGGGGAGGAAGGAAGGAAGTGAAGGAAGTGAAGGGAGAGGGAAGACATGACTGGGCTCAGCTCCAGCGCAGACACTCCCTACGATGATGTGCAAAGGGAAAAGATGCTTGTTTTCTTTTTTCTACTTTGCAATAAAACATTTTTACAGTCTTTGGAATCACAGCCAGATCGCTGACAGCTGTTGCAGCTCGGGCGTGTAATGGAAGCACTTTCTGCTCATGTTTAAGGGGATACATGTTTATGAAGGAATGTCACCTTTTCTGTTTCTGACTGTTTTTAAAAGGCATGTACATTTTGAAATGTCTGCGACTCCAATCTGTCCTGAAAGCAAGCTGCACCATTTCTCCTTAGAGGACATTCAAAGCCAGGGAACGCCAAGCCCACGGATCCTCCAATGGCTTGAGAGGAACACCATGTTTGACCTGCATGCCTGGTTTCTTATCAGGATGTTATGCAAGCGTCAGCAGTTGAAAACGAGGCCTGAGCAGGTATGCAAGGAGGAGGTCATTTCCTGCATGCGACAGAGAGAAATTATGCAAAACCGGAGCTGCTTTCTGACAAGGATAAAAGAGAAGACAAGGGCAAGAGGATGACACCTTTGTACAGGGGGGGGGGGGGTTGTTATTGCTGCGGTCAGATATCGCTGTCCCCAGTGCACATATGATGAATGAATCACCTTGCAATAGGTCAAGCTGCCTCTGCAACAAACAGAAAGGCATCCTTTACACTCTGACCACCTCAGCGCTTTTCTTACATTACTGAAACCAATGAGAAACTCTCTTCCATCAACTCACTGGGGCGGGACATCATCTCAAAATGCCTCTCACAGCCGCTAACACAATCATATATATAGTGGGAATTGCCTTGAAACAACTGTATCTCATAGTTAGACTAAGCAACGACCGAACGACATCTGCAATATATACTTTTAATATGATTACTTGGCTGCTACTCCACTGCCTTACCCGTGCTACACTTATTTTTAAATATTGTTACTGGGTGTGTATTTTGTGCAATTTCTATTTTTATCTTTAATATAATTAATTAGTATGTTGCTATTTAATATCAAGGTGATTGTGATTGAGAGACACCTGGACGCAGCATGTGTTGCACGCCGATTAGACAACAAGTGCGCCACATTACAGCGTTTGAGGAAAAGTGTTCACCTTACATTTTTTTGCCATCGCTCACCCCCCCCAGTTCGCTGTAAAGAAAGCAAAACAATGCTGCGAGGCATCCTCCAGGGAGTGCATGGAGCCAGCTAAGCAAAGTCTTTTTAATTAAAAGCTGCAGCGAGGCAGAAGGGGGGGGGGGGGCAGTGGTGTCAGAACTGGGTCATTGTCTCTTGACTGCAGTCTACCTGACACATTGATTTGTTAATCCTGTGCAACGGGCAGAAACAATGGCGAGAGGTCAATCCTGGCAAGGGGGACGGCTTGTAGTCAATCTGGAGTTTCTCAGCCTGCACCCACAGACCCCGGGGGCCAAAAGAAGAAGGACTCCGGGGGGGGGGATGAAAGCGAGGAATCCAGAGCTGTGAGGGTCTTGCGTTAAACTGAGAATCTGTGGGGAAAGTAACTAAGTAGATTTACTTAAGTGCAATTCTGAGGTACTTGGACTTTCAATGTTTGTTGCTACTTTGTACTTAATCCAATCTGCAGAATGACTACTTTTACTTCTGGTACTTTAAGTATATTTTGATGCCAACACTTTTCTACTTTCACTTGAGGAATATTTTGATTGCAGGATTTTTACTGTAAGAGAGTATTCCTACACTCTGGTACTTCTACTTTTACTCAAGAACAAGATCTGAGTACTTCTACTTTTACTCAAGTTCAAGATCTGAGTACTTCTTCCACCTCTGCGGAGGATGGAATCGGACAGCCGAGCCAGAGAGGGAAGCACAGCATGTTTTCCACACACACACACACACACACACACACACACACACACACACACACACACACACACACACACACACACACACACACACACACACACACACACACACACACACACACACACACACACACACACACACACACACACACACACACACACACACACACACACACACACACACACACACACACACACACACACACACACACACACACACACACACACACACACACACACACGTTGGGAAAGATAAATCTCTGTCGAGGAGATTTGTCACCTGAAGCCCTCCAGCTCAAAGTCAGACGCTAACTATGTCAGTGGGAGAAGATTATCTTGATACATGAAGCTACTGATGTTGATATAAATCCTAATTGAGGCCTATTTGATCTGCAGACAGCTCTTTAAGCAGAATCAGAATACTTTCATTCGTGCCACAGAGGGGAAATGTACTTGCACACAAATGAAGAGCCAAAAGGTGAATTAAGAAGCATGCATTAAATATTAAAGAAGATTTTAGGTTTGAACAATCCCTACCTCCATATTCCCACTGCAAGAGACCAATGGAATTTATTTAAGAGGTGTAATCAGTAGCACACAAATCCACGAAAACCATTAAAAAAAAACGTTGTCCATCCAGGAAAATGTTAATAATAATCCAAAAAGACGTCACTATGCATCCCTGAAGCGCTCCCCAGCAGAAAGCCTGTTTGAACTGACCCTGTCCGCCTGCAGCCCAACAGGACAAGTCTCAGTTGACTTTGCCCCCTGATAACAGCGTGGGTGGGACGCCAGCGTTTAAATGGCACACTGTGCAGCGGCTGAGTGACTGACTGACTGACTGAGTGCTCATAAAATGTGATAATGATGAACCTGGGAGTCTTCCTGTGCGTGGGAGCGTGTCCAGACAGGCCGGCTGCACCGTGTTACACTTCCAGCTCTGTCACTGGCGATTGATCACCATTAATATGATAGTGGGATGCACAGCTGGGCGAACACTGTCTCGTTTCTCCCCCCTTACTTTAGTGATCCTGCTTAAATGTCACCTGTTATTACACATTTCTATTTTACTCTCATTTAAGCTGTAAACAATGTCTCCTAGTACTGGTTTACATGAATAACCACAGTGAATATACGAAGAATTGATACTGAAAATGTTTTCCAGAATCAACATTTTGTAGATTTGCTGGGTGTGTACGATCTGATGGATGAACATAATGCAGGGTTACCCATTCATTTCCTATTGCGGGCATTTGACTACTTTTAAGGTTTAGATTATTAGCTAATACAACATATTTATCAATTATTGAATACACTTTGACCAATGAGGTATGTAGCAGCAGTATATCAAGTTATTCAAATGAGCTCTTCATGTACCAGCTGGGTTGAAAACACATGACTAATTATAATAGTAACTCAATATATATATATATATATATATATATATATATATATGATTCTGCAAAAGGGCCATTATACAAAAAGGTGTACTTTTACTTTTGGTACTTTAAGTATTTTGTGATTCCGATGACTTGTACTTCTGAATACAGGACTTTAACTTGTAACAAAGTGCTTTTATAATTTAGAAGTGCTATATTTGCTTAAATCCGAGTACTTCTTCCACCTCTGGCTTTGCCCCGAACACACAGGAGGGCGAGAGCCAGCTGTTCCTCAGAAGCGCTCCACCTGCTGGAACAAAGCAGCGAGAGCTCCCGTTTTCCGCTCTCTGTAAAGCCTGTTGTTCTCCCCACAGAAACATTCTGTTCCTCTGCCCCCCCGACCCGTGCACTCTCTCTCCGGTTTCCAAAAGGCAGAGGTAGTGGGAAGAAGGAGGGAGGACTGTACAAAACAAATAAATAATGTCATGTCTCTAAGCCGCAGGAATTCCATTCTGGCAGCGCCACTCTCGCTGTAATGGTGGGAGAAGAACACAGGCTCTATCTAACCCAGATGTCTTTTTTCTCTCACTGCTAACCACTGGAAAGTCCTCCTCCCATCAGGCAGTGGAGCGCGCTGCCTCCGCCGGCCACACCTGACAGGGTATTAGCTTGCACGTGGACCTCACATGCCCTCAGCTGTCATTAATCTGTTATGCTGGACAAACTCAAAAAGCCAGGTGATGCCTGCAGGAGGCTGTGAGTGATAAACACGGTGCACACAAATAAAAGAGAGCAGGAAGAAGCTGAAATGTGTAGCTTTGCTCAGATTTGTATGTAAAGTTGGAAATTCTCATAAGAATTCCTTTGCAAACATGCAGCTTTGGGAGCCTGTGTATGTGTGTGTGTGTGTGTGTGTGTGTGTGTGTGTGTGTGTGTGTCTCAAGGCTTTCTTGTCATTAGCAAATTAGCTACAGTGTAGATACGGAAATACAAATAAAATGTGTGTGTGTCTGTGTGTGGAGGAAGGGCAGGGGGAGGTGGTGGTGAGTTCAGGGGTCGTGCTCCAGTCTGGGACACTTGCAGTATGGAATTTCTGGCAGAGGACAAAGCAGATGGGGGCTCCACTGCTGTGGGAGAGCGGCAGCACACCCCCCCCCCCCCTCCCCTCTCTAAAGCATGGGGCCATCCTGCGTGACCAAAATGAAGCAGGCACAGACAGCCTCGTCTGAACCCAGCAGACAGATACTAAAAGTGTGTGTGAGCTTCCTGCAGGTTGTGAGACGCACAGGAAGTGGACGTTCAGTTCATCTAAAGCTGACAGCTGCAGAGGTGGCGTCTCTATACCAACTTGTATTGAATGAGAGACACATTTGATGCTGGAGAAAGACATTGTTGAAGATTTTAAATGTTTCATGTATGCAGCCAAATGTGCTCTTATTTTATTTCTTAATATTTCTTGGTATTTGTTTTAGCAACATAATTTGTTTCCGTAACTTAGTTTCTATTTATTTAATTAAATTACTGTAGAAAAAACCCATTCCTGGTATCTTTGTCCAGGTTACAGCACAGTATTGGCTGCAACACTATCACAAATTGCATTATCATAGACGTATCATCTGCAGGCACCACAAGGTTAGCAGTGAGGATGCTGGAGGGAATAAAGTCATTGAAATCCCTCCAAATATTGTCTTAATACTCCAAGACAACATCACAAATCAGAGCTCAAATTGACAAATTACAATATCAAAGTGCAGCATTCAACATCACTGCACATTCCTGTGAAATGAACGGCACATAAAACGCACAGCATCAAGTGCTTTATCCCCTCTGTGTAAACAAAGGATCAGAGCTGTGCTGCCTTATTCCAAAAAACATGATTTCCAAAAGAGGTCGCGCTAGAGACGCTTACATTCATTCAGTAGCTCCATTTCAAAATAACAGCCTATAGTGTCATTTCTGAATCATGCATTATATAGCAGCGTCTGGTGGGAATAATCACCTTGTAAATAAACAAACAGCTTATCTGGAGATCAAATTAAGTAATGAGTAAAAATATCCCATTATGCAGACAAACAATGAAGGAGCTCAACATGTCCACACCTGGCACATGCGTGAAATGATAAGAAATATCACTGATGTTGCAAGACCAAGGCATTTGCTCCCCCCTGTTGACCCGATCATTCCCCATGATTAATGCTAATTCTAATGACAGGAGCACTGTCAGCTGTGTGCGTGTGTGAGTGAGTGAGTGTTCAGATGTACTGCCTTCAGGAGTCGCTCTAGTTACAAGAGGCGCACCAGCACTGCTGAGGTGAACAAGAGCAACTCGGGCTGAATACACAAAGCCGACCTCACCAACAGTTCACACATAAAATGAATCCACAGCAGAAAACACACCGGGGTATCACACTCCTAACATGTGGAGTTTCTAAAAAAAATAACCCAAAAATGTAGACAGTTTTATCAGCGATCGATTCGTAAATCAATACGCGGATTGTTGGAATTTCGCCTGAAATCGATACAATTATTTTATTCCATTGCAATCACATTATCACCTGTGTGTAAGCCACCCATTAGGCTAGTTAATACAACTCAGCCAACCATGTCAATAAAGCGTTAAGTTGTGTAGTCAAAGGAAATCCAGCACATTTAAATGCCTCCAACACACAAACTCTTCCCTTTAAAAAACGCTGCTCAATGAGCCATTCTGAGTCCATGTACTCACCAATTCAAGTATCCGATCACCATTTAGGGAGCAAATCGCGTCGGTAAAGCAGCCGATGGGATAACCAGTGGAAGTGGAAGTAATCCAGAGAATGGCACGGGTAAAAAGAGCCTTTTATCCCCGCATACAGGCAGCTCTGCTCGGTGCTTTTGTCTGCGTCTCTCCCTGCCTCTGCACCCGAGCTCCGTCCAGCTGAAGCGCTTCCCTTGTCTGTGAGTCTGCCGAGAAGAGCTGCCTCTTTTCGTCAGTGGAAAACACCCTCCTGGCGTCTGGTTCTGACGCAGGCAGTGACACAGGGAGGCTGCTGCCCACGCTGCTTCCTGCCTGGCCTCCTGTGCCACTACACCCCTGATAAAACACACCGATTGTATTCATATAAATAATCATATGGAAATTAAAGAAAATTGTAGGAATTCACGAGGCTTTAAATAGCCCCTGGTGGATGGATGATAGATTGATTGATAGATAGATAGACAGATATATAGAGAGATACCCACTTTACATTGCGCACTTTTAAATGTGTTTTTTTATTATGTATATTTTTAAAGTATATATCTTTGATTTTTATATTAAAAGTCCCAATTGGGGATCAATACAGTTGATCTTATCTCATATACTCTTCATTAGTCTGTGACAAATTTGACTATACACTTTAAAATGTATATGTCACATGTAGAGTTTTTGACTTATTTTGTATACTTTGTGTTTGTTTGTATAATGTCGTCTCAGCTTACTCTTGGTTTAATTATATCTCAACCTCAAGTCATTTCTGTAATTGTAGTAAATCGTTTTACTTTGTCATTCATTTGCGTTGGTCTATAAAGCCCCCTGAGACAATGTGTGTTGAGATATAGTGCCTTATAAATACATGTTGATTTGATTTGACTAAAAGACAAATATATGCATTGATATGGCGACCATAATGCCGACATGGTATATTCTGTACATAAGTTGAATTTGTGATTTTTCCTAATTGTCTGGCTAAGTAAAACACATGGTAACCAAGATACTTGATATTGTTTTGTTGTGGTGTTATCCCATAACATCTTACATCATCACATGGAAACACACCTATAACAACTGGTCGAGGATCTGAGTCTCTATGAACTGTTGCGTAGTGGGAAGCAGTTTGGTGAGCAGACAGATATCATCATATCTGATAGTGACGTGGGAGGAGCTGTAATTCTGTTTGGCTCACTTCCAGTTAAGGGAAAAAACTGACTAAGCTGTTATGAAGGACTGAATGAAATGACTCACTCTGTATTTCATGGAACACAGAAGTTAAAATGAATTTCAAAGGAAACAACTGCTTCTTATTGACAACACATACGCAGACTCATGTTTATTAACAGAAAAAAGCTTTTTAATTCTTCATTCTTTAAGAGACTGGGGTCGTGTCTCTTTTCTGTTCATTTGTATAAGTTACCTTGAAGAAGTTGAAGATACAGAATGAGTCGTTTTTAGACTGATTCTGTATTTTTGGACTAAAATGTGTCCTTTAGGGAAACAGTCGTCGGAAAAATCAACGTCAAGGAAATACTTGCCTGCTATAATGGTGTCTGTTCGTCACAATGTAATTGGTTGATGACCTTTTTGGTTTTGCCAAAGCAGTTAAAAGAAACCTCTTTCCCGCGGTGTTATATTCACACTATGTATGAAAATATTGCCTTAAAAAACTGCAATACAAATTCCAAATATACAAACAAAAACAGACAAAAAACTTCCCATTTAAATAAAACTAACAGAAAATGTATTTAAACAGATAACTCAATAAATTACATTTACAAAATAGGAAAAAATACACACAATTCTGTAAAAAAAACTTCTATAATATCATTCCTAGCATTAAAACAGTTCACAAGGTAGAAATAGCCAGACAAAAAACCTGCCCATTTAAATAGAACTTGCTAAAAATGCTATTAGACAGCTAACTCAGTAACCCAAGCTCACCCCAGTTCTCAACATTCCTGTTTCCAAATTCTCACTGAATATCCGGTTTCACATCAGCGCAGTAATTAAAACACTGATTGAATAAATCAGGGGTAATTTTCTCCAGAAGCAGAAGCGTCACACACACCCTGCTGAACTCCTCTCAGGTATTTAACGCTCTTACACACTCTGCTTTCATTCTCAGCTGGACCTGAACACTGGAGCAAATTGTTCCGCCAATGTCAATACAGGTGCTTGACTTGATACTTGGGGGAGAGGTCTCCCAAAGCTGTGTACATAGAGCTAAGCTAATTGTCTCCTGCTAATAGAGGCTTCATTTCTCACTAGTTTGTTGAGACTAGGGGCCTCATTTAGGGCCTCAGAGGCAAAACAAGCTGAATGACAGTAGAAATAGTCCCATTAGGACTCCTATTGGGCCCACTAGGGTTTCTGTTTTTAAATTAAATTTGGTTCTGTTATACATTTTTAACAACATACTTTATCTATGACTTAAGATACAGCCTTGCATGTGTGTGGATTGACTTGTTTCCAGTCACGTGATTTGGAGGTAGTGGTTTCACCTGAGTCATGAATTAGCATGTAAACAAGAGGGAATGGCTTTGTGATAATGAACGTGTTAGGCCCCATTTACACTTTCCCTTAAAGAGAAGTCAAATTACTCAATTTGCACAATGGCTATTTCTATAGCAACTCATTAGGCGCTTTCACACCGGAGTACTTTTACGCGTACTTTTCCCGTTTAGTTCTGTTAGTGCCTGGAATTTTGCGTTCACACCAAAAAGAGAAATTAGTTCAGAGAACTTTTACCCCCATTTTTAGTGCCTGCTAGAGAGGTGGTACTTTCGTGGGGAGAAAAAAGTACCAATTTCTGATTGGCTGGGCGAATTGCAAACCACGCCCCTTAAAACTCTGAAAAGGTTTTTGAAGCCGCCATTGTATTTGCTGGCATTAGCATTATTAGCATTAGCCCAGCGCACCAACGGAGAGAGACTAATTTATGGCAACACAAAAGAAAACATGGGAGCGGTGGAGATGAGGAGGTGTCGGCGTTCTGGCGATTTACTCGTAAGGCTTCAGTAGAAGCTGCTGGGAGTCCCAGCAGCTTCTACTGAAGCCAGTCCCAACTCCGGGGACTTCGGGTGGCAGTATACGCCGTGAAGTTGTTTGCGGCCTGCCAGTAAACCCAAAGCAGAAGAAGAAGTGACGTCAGCGGCTTCATTTGCGTGATCTTCCGTCAGGGAACTTATTCCGGTGTGAACGTGATCGGCTCTTTAGTTCCATGGGGGAACTAAGCGCTGGGAACTAAGTACGGCAAAGTACTGGGGCCGTTTCTCAATCGCGAGTACGCTTCCTTGGTAGCACATGTCTTCCGAGTCACTTCCTTCAGAAGCGAGGCAAGAATCCTTCCTGGCATTCGGAAAACGAAGAGTGGAACAGGCTAGCAAGTGTGCAGGTGTGCGTCATATGAGAGGCCCCGCCTTACATTTTCCGCCACAGATTTGGGGAAATTGGTCGGTGCGCAAAGCATTGTGGGGATTTGAAGGACGCGAAGTCTACCCATGTGCAGCCTCGAAATTTCCCCCAAGCCAAGGACCTTGGTGGAATTCCAAGTATGCTGGAGATTGGAACGGTCCTGCTGCGCCACTTGATGACGTAGCATCCTTGAAATATTGGCTTGGAAGCCAGTTTCCTCGCGATTGAGAAACGGCCCCGGTGTGAAAGCGGCTATTACTGTAGAAAATGTAATGCTGTTTGGAAGAGTTGAGCTAATTCTAGATACTTAAAAATACTGAGAAGAGGACGGTACTGCATCATATCGTATATCGTGTATATATTTGCAAAAGCAGCTATTAAATATGAGTTTTGAATACATTTAATGGAGTAAAAAGTACAATATTTCCCTCCAAAATGAAGTGGAGTAGAAGTGTGTTGTCACAAAATGGGAATACTTCAGTAAAGTACAAGTAGGTTTCATAACATTTACAAATGAGTGTTAACATTCAAGAAATATTCTGCTGAGGGGAGAAACATAAAACATGTCGCTTTAAGGAAACCCCAAAAGCTTTTCATTCCTCTGTCAAAAGTCGAGGTGGATACTATCCATTTCATCACATGCTGTCACCGTAATTACACTGTGAGTTAAGGAACGGGCCAATTAAAGTGTTATGTGCTTCGAGAAGAAATGGCAGAACTTGTTCCCAGACCGTTTGGATATCTGTGCAGGGAATCTTTGTTGTTATCTTATCCAGCAAATGGAGCGATAATAACAGCGTCTCTGTGTTGTTTACGCGTGTCTGTAGGTGATACAGTGGAGTGTGACGTGGTAATGTTCCAGCGCTAGCCAGGGAGTCTGTGTGTCCAGACGGACTCCACCCTATTAGCTTCCACAGAACAAAACAATGACCCATCCACGGCTCAGCGGGGGAAACTGACAGTCACATGAGCGGCACACACATTACTGAGGAATCCTGCTCTCTGGACGAACAATACTAATAATCACCAACATTAACAATTAGCCCTCTGTTTGACAAGTCCCCAAAGCCTGGAGACACTCTCTGCCACTTAATTATAGGTGTCACCCTACATCCAGAGGGGGAAGAAGTACTCTTAGTACTTAACAATAAGAAGTACCTGAGTGTAGGAATACTCTGTTACAAGTACAAGTCATGTATTCAAAATGTAACTCAATTAAAATGGCTGGCATCTAATTATACTAAAAGTACCAAAAGAAAAAGTACTTATAATTCAGATTGGCCCATTTCACGATGATGTATTTATCAAAGCTGGTAAATGTGGCACTCATTTTTATGACTTCATTTACTGCTGGGTGTGAATCCTGTCAGTCTTTTTAAGTGTTGATGATATTGTTTATCATTAATCTATATCTGCAAAGTAACTACACAAATGTAGTGGGTACAATATTGACCTCTGAACTGAGTGGAGTTGAAGTACTAATTCTCAAAATGGTACTTAAGTACAGTGCTTGAGTAAAAGTACTCAGTTACTTATCAAATCTGCAAAGTATCTAAAGGTACTACACAAATGAAGTGGGTAAAAAGTACATTATTGACCTCTGAACTGAGTGGAGTAGAAGTACAAAGCATCTCAAAATGGTACTTAGTTACTTAACACCACCTCCAGCTTCATATGTGGGAATCTGGACAGCATAAGGAGGTGTTGTGTTTTTTGGTCTTTGATGAAATGTCCTTCATGAAGTTCTCTTGAGATAAACAGGAAATTTCTCGGCGGTGGAATTCATGCTTTTTATGTTGCCCTTTGAAGTCCTCTGTCAGGGCCATCAATTCACTTTTTGATAAACAAGGAGAAGTTCCAGGGAACAGAGCGACTCGCACATGTTAACCCTCTCTTCTGAGAAAAAAGGGCCGTATGTGTGTGTGGGGGGGATGGTAGTGCCAAAGCCTCTGAATCAGGCCTGAATACATTAAGGCCACTCTCTTTAAAAGTGTGCCAGAGAGTTCATAGTGGAAGACGTCCCTCCAAGAGCACAATAATGGGCTTCAATGCTTTCCATCTGTGAAGGGGAAAAGGCCTGCGAGTGCACGTGCTGCGAGGCTCAACAATGTATAAAGTTATGGCCGTCACCAGACATCATAAAAGTGCAAAGGAGGTGAAGAGTGAAATACCAAAGCCATCAATAAAGGAACGCGATTATGAGAAGAATGAGAACGTCAGCAGAGATTTGGAAAGCTTTGTGCCGAATGGTTACCACCACACATGCTAAAACGTCCAATGTTTGATTGCAGTATCTGGAATCTGTTGCATGTCATACCTCTCTCTCTCTTCACTGTTTCTATGTTGCAAGATGAACAATAATTCAAAATCCAGAAAGTATAGGATTATAAATTACAGTCGTTAGCTAAATTACGCGGAACAGGGGGAAAAACTAGCCTGGATTCGGAACAAAATCCTTTTACCAGCACCTTTAAAGAGGCTCCTATCATGCTTTTAGGGGCTTACCCTTTCCTGTAGCGTGTAGTTACTAATTAAGTTTAGAAAAAAAAAAGATCTTATCAGCTTCGTCAACATGAAAACCTGTTACAACTATATGAAATACAAAACAATAGACAGAAAAACCTGCCCACCAACAACACATTTCTGAATACGAAACTGGAAATGAGTGATTAGTGTATAATCCCACTGAACTAAAAGTGTCACATCAGCACAATAATTCAAATACAAAAACTACAGTAATAATTTAATATTAACAGACTGGATAAATCTGTATCCTTTCGCTTCAGAAGTAGCAGCAGAACACACCCCAATGTCAGCGTAGATTGGGAAGGCTTGTTGGATGTTGCATGTCATTACCCTCTCAACAAAACAACAAGTAAGAGAGCTTATCTAGAAACCTGGAAGTATAAATCTGATGCTTGTTTGTAGAGTTCGATATGTATGTCCATACAAAGATAAAGTCTTAGAGGTTTTAAAATTCACAAATGAGTGTTAACATTCAAGAAGTATTCAGACTGATAGGGAAGAAACATTGTCGCTTAAAGGAAACCCCAAAAGCTTTTAAATAATAAATAGTATCCATTTCATCACATACTGTCACCGTAATTACACTGTGAGTTCGGGAACGGGCCATTTCAAAGAATTTTGAAATGTTGAAATTCAAATTTTTCTAAAAAGAATACGACGTTAGCTTAGCCTGATTGATGGTCAGGTTTTTGGCCTTGTCTGCAGACCGGTATCAGTATGTTGTTACTTCGGCATCATTTTAAAACGTGTATTACAAGTAGAGAGTGTTTACGTCACTAGTTTAGCGTATTCAGCCCGGTTGTTGCCCCTGTGAGAACCCTCAATTCTGGAGGGCCAGAAAAAAGGTGGAAAAGTAGCCCTGAGCCGGAACCACCCCTAGTGGAAACGCCAAAAAAAGTGGGCCTGGTTTGGCACCGTGCTGCAGTGGAAAAGCGCCATAAGTGATTCATAATTTGGAAGTTGCAAACAGGTGAATGTCATGGATGTCTCTTCGCTGTTTCTACATTGCAAAGACAAAAGAAACAATAAGTAAGAGAGCTTTTCTTTAAGTATAAATTCACATGCATGTTTGTAGTGTTGAGGATTGTCCCCTGGAGGAGATGTGGTGGTGGTCCGGAGCTTCTGACTCATGGCTGCAGCTGCTCCAGAGGAACTCAGGCAGACAGCTGTTCACCTGTAGCCCCAGACATGTCTGAGAATCGGGCGCGAGGCATTGTGTTTCACTGCAGAGGGCAACCAGTGTAACGCAGAGTTCACAAGAGCCAAGAAAACAAGAGGAGGGGCGACAGGGGACGAGACTTCAGGAACAAATGGAGCTCTTCAGGAACTGTAGCAAGGCAAGGCACTTTTCAACACAAGAACATTCAAAAGCAAAGATAATGAAACATGAATAACACATACATGAATAAGAGTTACAGTGCCGTGTGAGATGTGAAAAGTTCAATTAAAAGCAGCGGCAAAAAGAAAAGTCTTCAGCCTGGATTTAAAAGTAGTCAGCGGGAAAGTGTGCATGAGGAGAGGATTTATTTTGCATAACAAGCATCTAAGTGTTTTATTAAGATATACCTTACAGACTGTTATAATCTCGTGCTGTGCACTTCAAACTCTTTTGCAGTCTTTTGTTATTCTGTTGTTTCTTCAATAATCATGGTAGGTGCAAAACATACATTTATTTGTAAACATGGACGTGTACCTATTTTCTTTATTTGTTTTTTGAATTGCATGTGCTCGTCTCAATATTAAATATGTTAGCTTACCCAGCTTTGTTTTATTATTTGTCTTTTATCTGCACTGCAACTACTTAGCTCTAACGCTGTATATCCCCCCGCTGTTGGACTAGTCAAATATTTATTTTTTGTTAGAGCAGGTAGGTCATTTTGGAGAAACCAGATCGAGATCGCTAGAATTTAAAAATACACAGCCGGAACAAATCTGCCACTTCCTCACAGAGCCCCTCCTCCAACACACACGAACGCGCTCATGACCAATGAGGGCACGAGATCAGTTTGTGCACAGATGGAAGGCTGACAGGCAGGTAGGCCATCCAGTTACTTTAGCCGGGCCGGCTCAGATGATTGGTCGTGCTTTTTACAGAGCTACGGCTTACACAGATGACTTTTTTAATGGATTCTTTGTCAAAGCACTTCAGATATTCATTGCTATCGGGATGTTAAGACCATTCCATGGAATATAACAACGAGTGTATCTCGAGCCGGTTCCTCAAACTTACCTACCACACCTTTAACTGGCATTACACGAGTGCAAATGTAATAAAGGTAAAATACAATATTTCACAAGATAATACAAAATATATAAAAAAATTACAAAAAAAATACATAAATAAAAATAATAATAAACAAAATAGTATTAAATTAGACAGAAAATACACATGATAAACATATCAACAGTTACAATTATAAATATTAATACATTATCTAAACAATATATACAGAATAAGTTAGGCCACCCAAACAAAACTATACTATTCAAAACACTTAGTCTTCTCATAATGACAACGCACTCCTTTGTGTCGTCCAGTTTTGACATTTCAGGGACAATAAGTGTTGTTTTGACGCAGAGGAGAAGTAGATCTGAGGCACAGGGATTAATCCAGAAGCAAAGGAAAAGAGACACACCCTCCCCCTCTCGCTGCCTGCCAGCCAATCAGAGCGCAGAGCAGCTGGTTTACTTGGCGACCAAAGAATCTGTGTGTAGAGATATGACATCATCAGCTGCCCATTAAAGGAGGTCACTTTTCCCCTTTCCTCTGTACCTCTTACAGATGCTTGCACACTTATAAAACAATGTGTGTGTGTGTGAGCGTAGCGGTGTGTGTTAAACAAAAACAGAGCATTTATTTCTGCTTTTTTAATCTGTATATGTGTTTCCTTGTTGGTGCATTCATGAAAGGCAGGTTTTCATATCGATACAATCATTTCTGATGCTTAATATCTTTCTTTTGTTCTGCGTCTTACATAACACACTTAAACATCTTCCTCTCTTTTGCATGTGGTATAGTATTCCTGCTCGGCGCTGTGACAGGCACCATTTATAAATCCAACAACTTGCTCTGTTGCTCCTCCTTGTCGCTGCAACACTGAGACATGTTCAATGCTCCCATTCATTCTCTGACAAACACACACTCTGTTTGGCTGCGTACAGCAGTGTGTGTGCACTTTACTGCCTCTCTGTGCGATGTGTCTTGAGCTTCAGGGGAAGAAAAGCGGCCCGGTTGTGTTTTGTTTACTTGGCAACGTCACCGCGCTGTCTGACTAATGCATTCTGGATCCTCTCTCCCAGGACGTTTGTTCTATGTTTTATTCATCGCTGTGATGTGCTATAGACTTCCCCCTGACATAATAATATTGATTGACTAATAGAGTATCAAAAGAATGGCCTCACTCAGGGCATCAGGACTTCAGAGCACCTTTGTTTTTACAGATGATTAGATTTGAGAAAGTAGGGTTTCATGTAACAGTTAGTTTCACTATTGATTAGTCCTATTTCTCAAGTAACTGAAATGTCCCTAAAGCCTGAGCGACACTACGAAACCAAAGAGAGGCATTTTAGTACCACTAATAATTGAGCTGCCAAAATGACTATGTAGTCATTAAGTTGATTGACTGAATGTTTTAAGCAAAAGGTTAATATTTGCTCTCTTTCTTAATTTTAATTAGACGTAATATATTTGGGTTTAGGTTGATGAAAAAAGACATGCAAATATGTCATCCTGAAATGACGTGTGATATTTTTTAATTAAATGTGTACATTTCAAAGAAATTAGAAAAGAGAAGAGAGAAAGAGAAGTTATTTAATGATGACTGACGGATTCATCAGTTCTAGCGCTCCAACACATGTACGACGTAAGGGGCGGGACATCTCTAAGCGGTTAATCTCAACAGCTAACCAATCAGAGCAGACTGGGCTCTGGTTTCAGACAGAGGGTGAAAAGAGGTGCTGCAGCACAGACAGTATGAGAAAAATAAAGAGCTTTTTGAACATTAAAGCATGGAGACATGTAGAGACACTACATACTGATATACACCTGAACATCAGCAGGAGAGGACTCTTTAAAGTAGAGACATTACATACTGATATACACCTGAACATCAGCAGGAGAGGACTCTTTAAAGTAGAGACACTACATACTGATATACACCTGAACATCAGCAGGAGAGGACTCTTTAAAGTAGAGACACTACATACTGATATACATCTGAACATCAGCAGGAGAGGACTCTTTAAAGTAGAGACACTACATACTGATATACATCTGAACATCAGCAGGAGAGGACTCTTTAAAGTAGAGACACTACATACTGATATACACCTGAACATCAGCAGGAGAGGACTCTTTAAAGTAGAGACACTACATACTGATATACACCTGAACATCAGCAGGAGAGGACTCTTTAAAGTAGAGACACTACATACTGATATACACCTGAACATCAGCAGGAGAGGACTCTTTAAAGTAGAGACACTACATACTGATATACACCTGAACATCAGCAGGAGAGGACTCTTTAAAGTAGAGACACTACATACTGATATACACCTGAACATCAGCAGGAGAGGACTCTTTAAAGTAGAGACACTACATACTGATATACACCTGAACATCAGCAGGAGAGGACTCTTTAAAGTAGAGACACTACATACTGATATACACCTGAACATCAGCAGGAGAGGACTCTTTAAAGTAGAGACACTACATACTGATATACACCTGAACATCAGCAGGAGAGGACTCTTTAAAGTAGAGACACTACATACTGATATACACCTGAACATCAGCAGGAGAGGACTCTTTAAAGTAGAGACACTACATACTGATATACACCTGAACATCAGCAGGAGAGGACTCTTTAAAGTAGAGACACAACATACTGATATACACCTGAACATCAGCAGGAGAGGACTCTTTAAAGTAGAGACACGACATACTGATATACACCTGAACATCAGCAGGAGAGGACTCTTTAAAGTAGAGACACTACATACTGATATACACCTGAACATCAGCAGGAGAGGACTCTTTAAAGTAGAGACACTACATACTGATATACACCTGAACATCAGCAGGAGAGGACTCTTTAAAGTAGAGACACTACATACTGATATACACCTGAACATCAGCAGGAGAGGACTCTTTGAAGTAGAGACACTACATACTGATATACACCTGAACATCAGCAGGAGAGGACTCTTTAAAGTAGACACACTACATACTGATATACACCTGAACATCAGCAGGAGAGGACTCTTTAAAGTAGAGACACTACGTACTGATATACACCTGAACATCAGCAGGAGAGGACTCTTTAAAGTAGAGACACTACATACTGATATACACCTGAACATCAGCAGGAGAGGACTCTTTAACATTGACACTTTTCATATTTTTGGACATGAGGTGTATTTGTGTCCAGGTTATCCTTCTGTTTCCAACACCTGACAGAAGACAGATGGCACCTAGTTTATTAATAGCTTGCAGTGTTTTGTAGGAGATCAACTAAACTGCATCTCTCCGTGCAGAAAGGAAAACACAGTGTGTAAATCTAAAGGCGTGATGATGGCTGATCAAAGTCCTCTGCTTGGAAAATACCCATCACATAGACTGAGCTAAACCTCACTTCCACTCCGGACCCTGCAGTTGGCCTTCATGGCGGCCACTTCATCACAAAGACCGTTGTGGAGCTCTAAGCTGCCATCACACTCTCCTCTATCGCTGTGAAACTACTGTCAGTGCATGCAGCAGCGTTGTCGGGACTCATGAGGATTTACAGCTTCTGATATCTCTCCGGCTGCACGGCACAGAAATCAATACAGCCTGTGCTTTATGGAGACACACTGTGTGTTCTCAAAAGATGTAGTGTAAGACGTATTAGAGGGCCAGACGGCAAAAACGAAACCTCCTCATCTGCTTATTTTCCTTGTACTGCAGCACTTCCTCATTCCTGTGTTTACATGCAGCACACGTGCTTTCACAGAAAAGACAGAGGAGTCTGAAGCAGGAAACGCTCTGATGCTGATACAGAGCTGATAGCAGACACGTGACATGTACACACAGATGGTAAAAGTACACACATCCTTTACTCAAGCAGAAGTACAGATACTCGTGTTTAAAAATACTCTGGTGAAAGTAGAAGTACTGACTAAACTTCTTTACTCAAGTCAAAGTAAAGAGGCTTTGAAATGTACTTCAGTAAAAAGTACCCATAACTAGCAGCTGTTTTAAAGAGTACCTGACCTCCCTTTATATTAATAGAACAATAATGTCATTGTTAGCTAATAAATGTTTCCATGGTGAACAACGGCAACATGACAACGTTCTCATTGGTCCCTCTTCTTTAGAGAAGACCAGGAAATGATGGATACACGGATCGTGTTCAAATCAATAGGCACGCAATGACTCTAAATAATAATGATCACGCCACCAAACACACATTCAGACTAAAGGAACCAGCCTGTTTGGAAAATGAGAGAAGTAGAAAGTACAGGTATTAGAGTTCAACATGTAAGAAGTAGAAAGTACAGGTATTTGAGTTCAACATGTAAGAAGTAGAAAGTACAGGTATTTGTGTTCAACATGTAAGAAGTAGAAAGTACAGGTATTTGTGTTCAACATGTAAGAAGTAGAAAGTACAAGTATTTGGGTTCAACATGTAAGAAGTAGAAAGTACAGGTATTTGGGTTCAACATGTAAGAAGTAGAAAGTACAGGTATTTGTGTTCAACATGTGAGAAGTAGAAAGTACAGGTATTTGAGTTCAACATGTAAGAAGTAGAAAGTACAGGTATTTGTGTTCAACATGTAAGAAGTAGAAAGTACAGGTATTTGTGTTCAACATGTAAGAAGTAGAAAGTACAGGTATTTGAGTTCAACATGTAAGAAGTAGAAAGTACAGGTATTTGAGTTCAACATGTAAGAAGTAGAAAGTACAGGTATTTGTGTTCAACATGTAAGAAGTAGAAAGTACAGGTATTTGTGTTCAACATGTAAGAAGTAGAAAGTACAGGTATTTGTGTTCAACATGTAAGAAGTAGAAAGTACAAGTATTTGTGTTCAACATGTAAGAAGTAGAAAGTAGTCAGAAAAATAAGTAGTGGAGTAAAGTACTGATACCAGAAAAATGTCCTTAAGTACAGTAACAAAGTATTTGTACTCCACTACTTCCCACCTCTGCATGTACACAAATAGCAGCCAAAATGTAGGCCTAACCATTTAAAGTTATAAATCTCCCTGTAACTGTAAAAGGTGAGGATGGGCCTGAATGTGATGGAAGTCCCTCGGTACGTCACACTCTCACTGACACAAGAAGGAAACCACACACGGCCGTGTTTCCCGTCACACACACAGCACTTCCTCATTTCATTATAGCCTCTTAATTTCTGTGTAACGATTTCAAAGAATACAACATCACAATAGACGCTTCTGGGAAAAAGAAAGCTGATAGTGCATTTACTAGAAATTCCCTAACTGATCATGTGTGAGGATTTAAAATAGATATTAGAGAAATAAGTCTCAAGTACGATTTGTACATGTGTGGTTGTTTATTTATATTTTTTTCTCATATAACAGCTAGCTGAACACAGTTTAAGCTGCTTTGAATATGTTAAGAACTAACTATCATCTGCTATAACATGGTATCATCAAGGGCAAATGATCAATCAACCAATTTCCCTTTCTTTAATCATTCACAGTTATCAACCACCTCATTAAAGAGGATATATAATGCTCTCTGATTGGTTAGCTGACTAGCTCTGCTGTGATTGGCCAACCGCTTAGAGATGTCCCGCCCCTTAGCCTATCATGTACAATGTGTTGGAGCGCTACCAAATAGAAGAGTGAGTGTTACATAGTGATGTCACTATATGTCGATATGTCAAATGGAGGGAACTTTGGGATTTTAGCCTTTGCAGACCATTAAACACCTATAACTCACCCCAAAAAGCACATTATGGCCCCTTTAAACTACAGAGGAATGCAGGCCATTGTGGGACATATCAATATAAAATATAACTAAGTCTGGTTACCATTATTTACATTTGAGTCATGTTTGCAGCTACTCCTTTAAAACAGATTTCCCCTGTTAACTAAATCTCAGCTTCTGTCGTCAAACAAACTCTGCCCGTAATGAGTGGCATTTTTTCACATGTTGGGGGGATGGTAATGGAGGACTGTGGGGGGGGGGGGGACGTGCACTCGCTGAGGCTCGGAGAATCTGCATCCCAGCATGCTGCTGCTGTTACCACGGCTACGGTGACATGCATGCCGACTGCAGGTGCCAGGCTGACAACAGTGAAGCCCAATTAGAGACCCTGGGAGAGGAGAGATAATGAAACCCAGCCCGACCTGACGTGGGTTAACTAAATAAGTCCACAGTCGTTTAGCGATAACAAAAAAGAGAGACGACTGGGCAGGAGAAGAGGTCAGAGACCCCTGGACAGTCGGTCAGATTTATTGACTGGAGGTCTAATGGACATGCCACTGTCTTAACCTTTGTGTTGTCTTCCTGTCAACTGTTGTCGTCCTGGGTTGACCGTTTATAAATCAGCTACATCTGTAATACCCCTTTAAAAGAGAGCTGTCACCGCCTCTGCTTTCACCACTCTTATTCATTCATTTATTTGTGTCTATTTTTTACTGCAGTGAGAGTTGCCAAAGAAATGTCGTTGTACTTTGTATGATGACAATGAAGACACCCTTTCTCCCTTTCCTCTTTTTTTCAATCAGTCCTTTTTAGTCTGCATCTCACTTACCCTGACACACACACACACACTTCCCCCAAAACACACACACATCTCCTGCTTCACCCTCCAGGCTAGCCGCTGCAGAATGGCCTCCGAATGTGAGAAAGGGACAAGTAGCAGTGTTTACCGAGCGCCACTGTCCACACATCCGCTGACACAATGGCCCCATTGAGGGTGGGCCCAGGTTAAAGCCTATTTAAAAGGCTTGTTTAACACTGAGAAGAGGGGCCGCATACCCGAAACCACAGGGAAGGGGGAGATGGGGGAAGGAGAGGGAATCACAGCGGGACCCTCGCCCTCCACCCCGGCTTTTTCTTCAAAGCCGAGCTCGTGTTGTGCTGACAATTCACTTTATCTCTTTCTCTCACTTCTTGTCCTTTTTGCTGAGAGTTTAAAGAATAAAGTCAGGCAGCACACGTGAGCGATATATACTATAGTTATAACATCAAATATATGGTGATTGCGTCATTGCAGGAGGTGGTTAAGAATCATTAAACAAGCTGAATGTGTTCTTGTTCCGAGGAGAGGAAGCTTATTTTCTGCCTCTTTCGAAAGTTTCTAATCAAATCTCAATCACCAACAAGCCCACACGTTGATCTCCTCATTATTAACATGTATTCAAACATAAAGCAGGATTGATCATTTGATCTCAGTCTCCCTCTGCACTTATTGTCCTTTCACACAGTCTCTAGAGCACACAGTTGAACAGGGGCCAGCGGAAAAGGGAGAGGACGGAGAAGAAAGGGTGGGAGTATAGTTGTAAAAGTAGATTTCGGAGGGAGAAGCAGGATGGATGGGCAGGAGGGGAGGAAGGGAGGAAGGAGAGAGTAGAGGACAGCGAGGGAATATTTTCCACTCCGCCCGCCCTCCCTCCTTCCCGCCTTTCTCTCCGCCTCGTGTGAAGGACAAGCCTGGCGGGGCTGCAGTCTGGCGCAGTGATTGTGTACGGCGCCTCGCAGTGCTTCACAGGAACCCCATTAATCACTGGAGCAGGTCTCTCTCTCCCGGACACAAAGACCCCACACACTGCGTGCACTCGCAAACACACTAACACCACGAGCACTGGCAGATCTGCTCGTGCATGTGGTGTAAAGTATCTACACTGAACAAAAATAGAAACGCAACACTTTTGTTTTTGCTCCCATTTCTCATGAGATGAACTCAAAGATCTAAAACATTTTCTATAAACACAAAATAACCATTTCTCTCAAATATTGTTCATAAATCTGAAAAGATCTGTGATAGTGAGCACTTCTCCTTTGCCGAGATAATCCATCCCACCTCACAGGTGTGGCATATCAAGATGCTGATTAGACAGCATGATTATTGCACAGGTGTGCCTTAGGCTGGCCACAATAAAAGGCCACTCTGAAACGTGCAGTTTTGCTTTATTGGGGGGGTCTGGGGGGGTCCGAAAACCAGTCAGTATCTGGTGTGAGGATTAGGGTTAGGGTTAGGGTTAGGGTAATGTAGCGAATCGAGTGGCCTGTGTTCATCGTCCATAACATACGCCTGCCCATACCATAACCCCACCACCACCATGGGCCACTCGATTCACAACATTACCCTAACACTAATTAACCCTAACCCTAACCCTAACCCTCACACCAGATACTGACTGGTTTTCGGACCCCCCCAGACCCCCCCAATAAAGCAAAACTGCACGTTTCAGAGTGGCCTTTTATTGTGGCCAGCCTAAGGCACACCTGTGCAATAATCATGCTGTCTAATCAGCATCTTGATATGCCACACCTGTGAGGTGGGATGGATTATCTCGGCAAAGGAGAAGTGCTCACTATCACACATTTTTCAGATTTGTGAACAATATTTGAGAGAAATGGTTATTTTGTGTAAATAGAAAATGTTTTAGATCTTTGAGTTCATCTCATGAAAAATGTGAGCAAAAACAAAAGTGTTGCGTTTATATTTTTGTTCAGTGTAAGTAGATTCACTCAAGCACTTTACTGAAGTATCATTTTGATTGCAGGACTTTTACTTCTTCTGGTACTTCTACGTTTACTCAAGAACAAGATCTGAGTACTTCTGCTTCCATGTGAGAGGAAGAAAATAAAAGGTTGGAGATGCCGAAGCGTTTGCACAGAAGTTCACGTAATTATTTCTGAAATGTTTTGGCAGCAGAGACACAACGGAGAAAGGAATGCCAAATAGTTAGTCTTGAATTGGTTTAGCCTTTAGTCATGGAGCGAACACAACACAGCACAGCTCTTTAAAGCTGAACTTGTAAAAGCTTATTTCATCTTTTCCCTGCAAACAAAAACAGTCTGATCTCATTAAGCGAGCAAGCAGATAAGCTAAAGATGACTCTGGTGTCTTTGGAAATTAGATATCAGTGCGAAGACGTGCATAATATCATCCCACATGTCAAGCAGGCGATGTATTCCAGGTCATTTGCTGGAGAAATCCCTGCAGCAATTCTATTTCCATCGGCCGCCTCGAGTCCATGTGTGCGTCTATAGTAGAAAGGACACCACTGAGGTCATCCCTTATATTAAGACTACAGGCTTCTCTTACCCCCAGCATGCACTGCAAAAAAAAACCTCAACAAGTCATGCACTCCCACATGCAGTTAAGGAATGAAAAATATGGAAATTACTTCATTGAGGGAGGTGATATCTGATCATCAAACAAGCTAAATGTGGAGTTGTTTTGAGGAAATTAAGCATGTTTTCTGAGACTAACTGCCTCTTTCTGAAGTTTGGATGACTCACAGATATAAATTACCTCATTACAAACACGTGTGTGGTCTGCATGCACTGCTATTGGAGCTTTAAGAGATGCTATATGTGTGTTCAAACCTGTGCATATGCAAACATAAACAAGGATATTGGATTGATTGATGGCACAATCTGCAGGTGGAGGAGGGGGAGGAGCAGTCACATGTTGTCTGGCATACGAAGAGACAATCATCACTATGGGTATGTGTGTATTAGTGTGTGTGTGTGTGTGTGTGTGTGTGTGTGTGTGTGTGTGTGTGTGTGTGTGTGTGTGTGTGTGTGTGTGTGTGTGTGTGTGTGTGTGTGTGTGTGTGTGTGTGTGTGTGTGTGTGTGTCCTCCACCACTCTCATACCTAATCCTGGCCCAGCCTTCTGTAATTTACTGCCCCATCGGTAACTAGCCGTGGACAGGGAGGAGATGAGGAAGAGGGGGAGGGGGGGGGCAGAGGCAGGCTGAGGGTCAATGGCTATATCGAGCACATAAACCCCCATGTAATGAGCAATATTTGTGTACCGGGAGGAAGGTCGCCGGGGTGAGATGGAGAGGGAGTCGCAGATACATGCAGACGCAGGACTCCATTAGTCCAGTAGAGCTCCAGAGGGATGGGTTTCTGCACATGTGCGTGTAAGCAATTAGCTCAAATGGAGAGAGATGCAAGAGATTCTTTTTTTACAAACAAATCATTTGTTGTCAAGCACTGCTGCTGTGTTGCCTAAAAAGAGATCACAATCTGACTGATCGAGATGAGCAATGATGAAACTGAAAAAAAGCGGTCATCTGTTTCGTTTGAACGCAGACGGTTATAATGTCATGTGCATGAATCATCTTCCTTATAATGTGATATTGCACAATCAATGAGCGCATCTTGACAAAGCAGATTCTTCTTGTGTCAGTGGAAACATTAAAGGGGCCCTCTTTAAGATAAGCGGTTACTTTGAAACTGAATGTCCAAAAAGTCTGTTCTGTCTTCTAAATAACTCGAAGTGAATCCAATCAGCTGACCTCGCCCTGTGTAAACACATTTGATGTTTTTAGGAGTCTAAGTGTTTTTTCTATCAGGGAAAAGCTGAGCCTCTGAGGGGAGATTAAAGCAGCGGATCACCGTGGTGTTTTTTTTTAGATTTGATGCTACTTTAATCGTCTCAGTCCTAACATGACATCACTGTAGCATCACACACACACACTCTGAACACATGTATACACAGCCGTCGGTGCTGTTTTACCCCACACACTCATCCCCGGTGGTGCAAACCCCCGCTGGGATTGGCCCAACATAAGCCCCTCTCTAACTGATGGGGCTCAGGGACGTGGAGTGACAGCATGTGCTTCATGATGATTAAGTGGAGGAGCCCATCAGTGACCAGCCATCACACCTCCAGGTGCCGTTAATCATCCGAACAATACACTTCCTCCGTCTCACACACAATGGATCCATAAGCACAGGCTATCAGCTGTGAATCAATCAGTGTTTGAGTTAGTGAGAATATGGCAGAGCTAACGGATTAGCATCAACGTGCTAATGGCGCCCGGGTACTCTAACTAATTAAACAAGTAGAAGCAAATGGTGTGTATTTATTCACGGAGGTTTCTGAGACTAATCTAGATGCATACATGCCAACCTTTCCAAATCCAAAAGAGGTAGGTTTGCGCGCGGGAAATGTGCTCGCCCAAATGAGGTAATCAGAATAAATGGAGCCCAGTAATCACTTATATAAACCATGTATTTAACATATTGCATCATTTTATGCATTTTTCACAAAAAGTGGTAGTTTGGTAAACAGTGACATCAACGACATGTCTTTAAAATGCCCAAAAAGTAAAAGAATGGGAGATAAATATCCCAAAGTCTCCACATGTTATTATATGTTTAATGTGTTTCTGGTCCTCTTTCAGTTGAGACAGTGTAGATGAAGGATGTGTCAGGATGTAGAACTCTTGTGTGAACGTTGGATAAAGCCAGGTTCATATTCTTGTTTCATGTTGTTGACATATTAGAGTCAAAGGTTTGCAGAGTGAAATATTTTTGAGAGAATATGGCAGAGCTAACGGATTAGCATCAACGTGCTAATGACGCCCTGATACTCTAATTAATTAAACAAGTCAAAGCAAACTGTGTGTAAGTATCTACGGCTTCATGGAGTTAATTCTCCAGGTCAGTGTTTTTTGCAGGTGTGATGAGAAAACACCACAAGATGCTGATACAGTCTGACACCCCTTCACTGTTAACAAGCAAACAAGTGTTACTTTAACCGACACGAGCAGAAGCAGCAGACTAAAGCTCATTAGGAGGAACCAAACATGAAATATGCAGCCTGTAAATCTTTTATAATCTAATTACAAGCAATTTGAAAATCCTTTACCAGCATGTATACGTGTACTTCTTAACACACTACCCGTTAGTATGAGCTATAAAGGGACAACTGGTTTACAGGGAAGGATTTCTTGTTGTTTCTAGAAGACGTTTGACCCACATCCAGTCTGCACAATTCAACAACACTGGCTTTTTAGATAAGAGGAGGCATTACAGAATAACATGTTTCCTCTCTGTCTGATTAATGCATCAGTGGCAGATGCTGAGGGGATTAGGTCTAGATTAGTATCCTTTCCACGGACTCTGTTTGCCACATTGCCTTTCCAATGGTCCTTTTAAAGACACAAACAGGATCAGCTTTCCCTGTTTTCTCCTGTTTTACCCAGAAATGGTTGTTTTTGAGATTATTTTTTCCACTTACACAAATTGACTGCCGGACCTCGTCTCCTGCGGGTATTAGTGTTTCTCAAAAGACTATCGGTGTTATCGTGATCAGTTTCCCTTCCCTCCTAAGCATGACTCATCATTTCACCTGTTTGTTGAGACCATATCTGGACAGGAAGTGAGATTTTTTTTTTTTTCCCCTCTGATGCTTTCTAGGCGGATTCTGGCGCCTGTTTAGCGACCGGAGAGATAATGTTATCAGCGTCAGGGCCTGTTCTCCATTGTGCAGGAGAACACCCCGACCCTAATGAAGTGCATGTAAGCAGCATAAAGGGACCAGGGTGTGTCTCTTCCTCTCCAACCTAAATTCCCTGGAACTGCATTCACAAGCAGATGTCTGCCGGCAGGGCCTGGCAGATAATGACAAAGGATTAAATCGCCTGATTCCCACACCGCCGGCTCCACTGTGTTTGTCTTCCCTCTTTAGCCACAATTGATGGGCTCTGCAGAGCTGAGATAGACGCAGACTATAGGAGTGTAAGCCTCAGAGGAATAACGAGGGGGCGCTAATCGGCGAGGAGTAATTCCAATTCAGGGCAGTGATTTGGGATTAATAAAAATGCAAATGTGCCGAGATGTGATGGAATGGTTTCCTGTGTTGATGGCGTGTGCAGCTGACGTAGATACGAGTTGTTTCATTTTCATTTGAATTGTAAATGACGAATGTGAAACTCTTTCTATGAAGTCTTACTAACTCTATGATATGTGTTTTTTCTTTTTTAGTTAAGCTGTGTTTTTTTGTAATATTTCCCAGAGTTCACAAAAGCAACACGATATTTAGGCTGTGTCAGTCAAATAAAGTCAGATTTGAAACAAAATGTGAATGAATTCTTAGTTTCTATAAAAAATGTGTTTTCTGGATTGAATGGATCGCATAGACCACATGTGTCAAACTCGAGGCCCGGGGGCCAAATCAGGCCCGTGGTGGATTTAATTTCGGCCCTCAGGATAATTTCTAATTCCTATTAGATCTGGCCCTCCGGTATATTGCACCTTCACTCCATCGTGAGGGTCTCCTCAGCTCAGAGCCTGAGCCCAAACATTGATGACCTTGCACCCAAGATGAGATGCCAAGTATCTGAGCTAGCATCACAGAGCAGCACACTGAGTTTAATGGATGTTTCCTTCTGCACTTTCTCTCTCACGACAACAGGGCGTGTTTGGTTTGTTCTTTGAGGGAAATAGTTTTGTTGAAGCTGTTGTTGGCCTGTGGGAAAATGTAATCATAAGAAATGACTCTGGAAAAGCTGCAGATAGAGCCATAAGAAATGAATGCAACTGATTATTTAATGTTTAATGTTGTTTTTATAGGCAATAATTTAAGCTTTGTTAGTTCCAGGTTTAATATGTGCAATAAGTTCATTTCAATAAGTTCTGCATTAAACATTGGCCCTCGACTAGTACCTGTTTTTAATTTTGGCCCACTGTGTGTTTGAGTTTGACACCCTGGTATAGAGTAAACTAAAATGAGCAGAACTGAAATTAAGCTGAAAAATAAACGAGTTGTCTTTGAAAAACAAACATGAAAGCGCCTAAAATAAACAGCCACACCATAACCTGCCATTTAGAATCAAAACATGGACTTTTTGGGGTTTTAATTCTGAAAAACATGGTGCAATTTTGAACAGACACTGCTTATTTCTGGTGGATGATTTGTGTATCCGAACCTGGCAGACTATCATTTGTGTGTGTTTTTAAATGTCCCACTGACTGACTCCTGCAGCCTTTGTGGATCACCCAAAATAACACCGTGTGATTGTCATTTAGGGATAATGCTGCTGACTGGCTGGCAAAGACGAGCCGAGCCGGCAAAGCAACAATTAGAAATCTGTTTGTCTCGCAAACACGAGACGAGACGAGGTCACTGTTTTCATTTGGTTCGCCTTGCAGGGTAATAATCTACTGGCACACCGCCTTGCTGTAAGAGAGCAGAGAGGGCGAAGCAAGACACACTTTACTCTCTGCTGGGAAATGTGGTGTTTTCTCCTTATCTGTTTACGGGCCTGACATGAAGGCTGCGTCCCATTAAAGACACACTGGTCTCATTCTATCCACTGGGGCAGTTTTTGATCAATCAAGAAGGATCATTTGACCACTTTTGGGCATTCATCACTTCGAATTTGTGTATTTTTCTAACATAGGGATAAATAAACGTTACACAGGTGTCAAGGGCAAGTATGTGCATGGATTTGAGGGTGTTTCTCAATGTCGAGGACGCTTGCTTGGTAGCACATGTCTTCCGAGTCACTTCCTTCAGAAGCGAGGCAAGAATCCTTCCTAGCATTCGCAAAACGAAGAGTGGAACAGGCTAACAGGTGTGCAGGTGTGCGTCATATGAGAAGCCCCGCCTTACCGGTCCGTGCGCAAAGCATTGTGGGGATTTTTAGACCGCAGAGTCTACACATGTGCAGCCTCGAAATGTCTCGCTACGAAATACGCCGGGCTAGGTAGAATTCCAAGTATGCTGGACATTGGAACAGTCCTTCTGCGGCACTCAACGACGTAGTATGCTTGAAATAGTGGCTCTGGAGCATCCTTACTCGACATTGAGAAACACCCTGAGAGTCTCTGTCAGGCGTTGCTCTGTGTTATTCAACACTCTGATGAAATCAACTGATAACGAGGGTCCTTTCTTCTTTCTTTTATTAATAGCTATGATGATATGACAGCCAGTATTAAAAGTACCTATGGATTTTTTATTATCAACTGGAACCCCCCCTGAGGCCTGACTCAGACTTGCCATACCCAAGATCATCTGACACCTTGATAATATAAAATGTTTAGCTCTTCTGTATTATTTGTGTGACATTACATCAGCTGTACACATGATACTACTCATCCTCTATCTGTGGATAGGTTGTTACTATGTATGCAAAATACAAAATAAAGCTTTTTGCTTTTGCTAACAATGGCTAACCTGAGGTGAAAGGTGTTAACAACGTTCATGGCAACTTCCAGGCTTCAGGAATGCAGTCAACTAGTGACGTCACTCCCACACTGAAACATGAGCATTTGTTGACATAATACATTTAATTAAAGTCAACGTTTTAATTTGTTCAGTGCAGATCCAACCTCTGACGTCCAATGTAAATGACAGCAGATTTCCCCTCATGCACACAAGAGGCCAAACTTTCCGCCACGGCGAGGAAAGTAACCTGACAATCCCTTTCTTTGTTTGCAGTAAACGCTCACCTGTGACTGCAGTGGCAGCTTTCCAGAGATGTGTGTGTGTGTGTGTGTGTGTGTGTGTGTGTGTGTGTGTGTGTGTGTGTGTGTGTGTGTGTGTGTGTGTGTGTGTGTGTGTGTGTGTGTGTGTGTGTGTGTGTGTGTGTGTGTGTGTGTGTGTGTGTGTGTGTGTGTGTGTGTGTGTGTGTGTGTGTGTGTGTGTGTGTGTGTGTACAAAAGACAGAGACAGAGAGAGAGAGGGCCAGTCAGGCGCCTGTGCATGGGTTTCCACACAGTCTGGGCCCCAGAGGAGGATTTGCAGGCCAGATAGGATTAGGCTTCCTCTCTTTACACAACAGTGATGGGGATAAGGAGTCCTCAGAGCTCAGGAGCGCTGCAAAGCCCCCATTAATACACCGTAGCAGATGAGTACCTTAAACAGCTGAGCCCACTCGGCCCATGTTCGGTTATCAATGCCTCGGCTGCTGGTCAATTACGCTCACGACCAGCAACCGGCGGGAACTTCACCGATTATCAGAGACATGCTCCTGAGCTGCAGCCGCTTTTCATAATTTCAGCTGAAAGACAATCCATGTGAAGCTCTAAAGCTGGCTGTCATATCATCATAGCGGTTAATAAAAGTAGGAAGGACTCTCATTACCAGGCCGTTTAATCAGAGTGTTGAATCACACGGCAAAACGCCTGACAGACACTCAAATTCAAGCACTTTCCTAACATTAATTTATTTTCTGTGCTGCAAAAATACACACTTTCTAAGAGATGAAAGTGGTCAAATTATACTGTAGCTCGTTATTTAGCAAAAACTGCACCAGTGGAAAGAATGAGAGCAGTGTCCTTCTTACTGGAGGAGTAACAAATACATGTAACGGGTAATCAGGATGCTAAATAAAGGGTGAGTGAAATGACTTGTATTTGGCAGGCAGTGTCTAACATGTGAAGAGTTTGTTGCAGACCTTCCTTTTCAATAACGCTGGTAACTAGTAGCTGTAACAGAATATATGTTAACCTCCCTTCCCTGCTGTTTACTGACAGGAGGTTACACAAGTGAAGCGTCCTCTGCCCTCGGGGTTCAGAAAGCTCTAATCACATTAACACAAGCCACTTGTGTCTGAGTTCGATCTAACTGTAACTCTCTCTGAGCTCAGATCAGACGTCTCAGACAACACGGTCTCACCTCGCTTTGACCCTCATCACGTCTTTATGCGAGGACACTGCTTGTCTCGTCATTAGTTCTGCAGCACATACTGATACATAAGTGCTCCGTCACCAAGGCACTTCCTTTCATCCCCTTCCACTTCATCTGATCCTCCTAAAGTCTTTTCCTCTTATCTCCTTCGTTTGCTGCCTCCTGCAGAGCGTATTGATCCGTCCACAATCTGCCGGCTAGTCCCTCAGAGGCTTCAGTACAGGAAGTAATGAGAGGAAATCTGCTATCCGAGACACACTGTCCAACCATTTGATGCATACAATTAGATTATTTTGATGTTGGTGTGAGTATAAATCAGGATGATGCTATTTGAGTGTCATCATTCTATCTGTTGAGGTACTAAACAAACACACACTTCCTAAAAGAAGTCACTTAAGGATCACTAGACCCTTCTATTCTGCATATCTGCATGTATTAAACCCTTCCATAATGTTGCATACTAAGGGAGATTAAGTACAAGCAAAGATAGAACTATTATTTAAACTATTAGATGGTTAAAAA
This sequence comes from Notothenia rossii, assembly GCF_949606895.1. NCBI lineage: Eukaryota > Metazoa > Chordata > Actinopteri > Perciformes > Nototheniidae > Notothenia > Notothenia rossii. Next base: position 21,400,701 of record NC_136911.1, on the reverse strand, counting down.
TAGAGTCAAAATGTTAGAAAAAACCAGAGTTAGAGCTGTGCAGTTGTTAAAAAGAGGTTGCATTTTACAGATATTTGCAAAATATATGGAGCAATGTGTTACATTTAAAGGTGCCTCATGGCTAAGCAACTAGTTTTGTTCCCAGCTTTCCCACTAAGATATATAAAGGTCTCCCTACTTGGTGCTTTGGTAATAAACACTCGAATTGAACGCAGATCAATATTAACGCAGCTACTACTACTACTATTAAACTAATCATTTTACAAGGTGATTTTGGTGTAAATGACTTGAATGACAGCTCTCTGAACTGCCTGTCTGCTAAAATATGCTCCATTTGTCCCGCGCTGAATCCAACGTTTCACACCAACCAAGTGACTTGCTGATGCACAGTTTTCCCACTACTGACATTCCTGCAAGTCTCCCAGTCTGTGCTGAGGTTTAAGATTAAAAAATAACTAACTGTGGACATTATTAGGCAAGGTGTTGGTGCAGAGATGTGCTCAGGGTTTCATTTCCCCACCTCCTGAGTCCCTATCCATAAAAGCTTATTAGCTTAGCAGCTAACCAGAGAAAGGGTGTAACAGCCACCCATGAGAGAGGGAGGTTGCAAAGAAGCCTTTTTTTCTTTCGTCGCCACAGACCATGTCTCGCTTTTTACTGGGTCTCCGCCACAGAGGTTCATGGGGTCTCAAGTGGTCTCTGTGTAGAGTGTCTGAGTGAGGGGGGGGGGGGGTCACATCACGGTCACGGACGTTTACAGAAAGAAATATATGTTCTCCGAAAGAATGGGTCTAAAAAAAGTGAGAGCTCATTAAAACTCACAGCTGTGGCGGAGGGATGGGGAATTATCGGAGGGGAGGAACAAATGAGGCGACTCTCACTGTCTCATGCTTTCAGACCTGTAGAGGGAGGAGGGAGGAGGAGGGGAGGGGGGAAGGGAGGAGGGGGGAGGTCAGCTGTATTTAGCAGGGGAAGCTTCCTGTGCGTGGGCCTCATGGCGCCGAGCGGGGGACGGGATCCACAATCCAACTTGCTGTCTCCACAGAACACCCTTTTGCTGCAAAACACACACACACACACACACACACACACACACACACACACACACACACACACACACACACACACACACACACACACACACACACACACACACACACACACACACACACACACACACACACACACACACACACACACACACACACACACACACACACACACACACACACACACACACACACACACACACACACACACACACACACACACACACACCCTCTGGCACCGACTCTGCTCTCAATTTCCTGCCTGTAATTCTGGCGGCTGGTCAGAGAAAGAAGCGACTTCCTAACGGTGAAGTTTTCGGCTGCTTTGAGCACGTGTGAATAATCATGGGCTGAAACACTGAAGGGCAAATGAGACAAATAACGTCAGGATTTATCCGACGTTTTTATTTCTTTATGTGTCGGTTCAGACAGATAACATAAAGGATATTCTTCTTTACGAGAGCATTTCTGTGTGCAGCCATGATTATTGATCTTCTCTGTATTATATCATCCATATCCAATCAATACAAGGAATTCCCCAAAGGAGCACAAAGCATTTGACATCCAGGTCTGTGCAGAGGAGGCCCCTCTTAGGTGCAATTAAAACATAAAAAAGGCTTATCAGTTATATTTAAAATGTTTAACGAGACTAATCAATCCAATATAATAACAAAAAATTATAATAATAAATACATATTTTTTGTTGCATTGAATTAAATAAAATTAGTTTAAAAAATAATATCATCATTTTTGCTTTGGTAAAATGTAACAAGTGGCATTTACATGTCTTTTGGTCTCATTTTAAAAAGCATTTTGCTGCATAAATCTGATTTAGATATATTTGTAATTGCTTCCTTCACACACTTGTTACGGCTGTCACAGATATAGAACAGCAGTGTTTCCTACAGTGTGTTTGCCTCAGCAGATGTAATGCCACACATAGAACCAGACGTTACTTAAAGACAGCCACGAGGTGCCGAACCCCTCATTAACCCCGTCTCTGCTCCTCAGCCATTATAAACAATCCCAGTGATGACAGCCTCATAATGAAACAGTGGAGCGTCCACACACACACACACACACACACACACACACACACACACACACACACACACACACACACACACACACACACACACACACACACACACACACACACACACACACACACACACACACACACACACACACACACACACACACACACACACACACACACACACACACACACACACACACACACACAGTGAAACACACACTTACTCCTGCAGTGTGTCTAACTTGAAACACCGGCGCTGGCCATCTCCTCACAAACAATTCCTAATTCACGGACATTACAAGACCCAGAGGATGTTCCTAATTACAGGGCATGTGTAAACCAAACCAAGCCTAGTTCCCCCCTGGAGGTTTAGGAGCACCGGAGCATCAGGCTGGAGCTTCACTGTGAGGAGCGGAGCATGGAGGAAGTCCTAAATCAATCCCACTCGCAGAGAGCTTCTCAGTTGGAAAGAGGCTGTCATCAACAGGAGGCGGATCCGTCACGATCAATTACAAAACCACAGGGAATAGCCCTAATGAAATCTGAGAGCAGCCTTTGTCTCTCACTCTTTTGATTTTGGTACTGATGAACTCGCAACAGTTAATTTCCACACAGAGGGTATTTAGGACGTTCTCTAAATACGCTATCAAAAGTTATAAGCCTGTCTGAATAAATAAGTCCGGCAGTGGCTCGGTCAGTAGGGGCTGGGAGCTGTAGGGTCACCGGTTCAAGTCCCCGAACATACCTAAATATGGAGTGTGGACTGCTACTTGGAGAAGTCCCAGTTCACCTCCTGCCCTGCCGTGGTGCCCCCTCACTCCCCGGGCGCTGTACATTAGCTGCCCACTGCTCCTAGTGCTAGACTCCTGGTACTAGGATGGGTTAAAGGCAGAGAACACATGTCACTGTGTGCTCTGCATGTGTGACCATTAAAGAGGGGTTTCATCCCTCCCAATTCTATGTACATTACTTTTAAGAATGCATCTAACTTCTGCAATTGAACTCTTTTTCTGCAAAAGTTTAACCGCCATTCGTTTGTAGTCTTATTATAAGTTTAATTATCCTTATTGTATAGTTGCAGTGTCTGTATCACAAACGTCCGGGCCACACAAAGTCCCAAGATACCGCCAAAAAAGCCGCCAAAAAGCATAAGGTTTGTTGAAGCTGATCTAAGACGGATGAATTGGAGACGATTCAAAGCTGTGATTGGTAACTAAACTCTATTCATGTTCAGAGACCAGAACAAAGGAGTCAAATAAATACTTAAAAAATATGTTTTTCACCGACAATATTGCATACCACTTAGCAACTTAGCAACAGGTCTATAACGACTGAATCTTAATGAATATATTCCCATGTCAATAACTACAAGATGTACTGCATTCAAAGGCCTCAATGCCAAGTGCAAGGACAGTATTGATTCCTTCAAAGCTTCACCATGCTCTCCTCATATGTAGGTCAATGAAGACTCACACAAGTGCAGCTCCAGTCACATATTTAGGTCACACCCCAATTACAGCGAGGCAGGGAGATGATCTCTGCGGGGTGGGGGGGGGGGGGGGGGGGAGTATATATCTTTATGGAATACAGCCATTTCTTTGAATATTATTTCATAGTTATTTCTGAGGAAGCAAAAAGCAGCGGCAGGAAGAGGACAGACGGGTGATTGGGTTTGAGAGTCTAGCCTCTATGCTAATGCTGCGGCTGCTAGACAGTCTTCAACCCCTTTCTTTATGATGACATCACCTTACACACAGGCATGCTGGGAGAGGGTGTGTCACAGCAATGTATGTATATACCTTGTGCTGACCAATATCCCCTTTGTAACATATGATAATATCAAATATGGCTTTCGAAAGGACAGCAAAGTACTATTGGCATATACATCGTGTGCTGGTGTGTTTCTCCATCATTGCCACCACTGATAAAACCTGATCTACCTCCTCAACAAACCCATAAATCATCGCTGCGTTCTGAAACTCACTGAGAGGTGTCACAGGAGGCAGAAGAATGTTGCCAACCCAAATTCTACCTCTCAGAGGGAAGCCCTGGGAGAGTAAGCAGACTGAATGTAAAGTCAATACCATCATACACACGCTCAGCATGTGGTCTGCGTCAGAGCAGCCCTCAGAGCAGCTCTCAGCGGGGGGGGGGCTGGGTGGCGGGGCTCATTTAAAATCCTTTTGAACGCCTGAAAGAATTGATGCTGATGTGCTGGAGTCTGCAGAGAAAAAGATAAAAATCCTACTGCAGGTGTCGCGAATAAAACAGACTTTTTTGTGACAAACTGGTGGAAGGCAGAACAAGCGCTCCTAATTCACCAGGTTGTGATTATGGTGACAGATTTAGTGCATGGTGACAAGAGGGGCCTCGCACTCTAATTGGGGGTTTTCAGCCCTGCGTGTTATTTTAAACTGGCTTATGATAATTATGGCAAAGTGACACTAACTCAACTCCTACACACACTTCTGGCAAAGAGTCTCTCGGATGAAGAAATACTTACATTATGTTTACAAAATCTCACTTGCATCATTCGAGATGAAGGAGAAACAGTCAAAGTAAAATGGAAAACACCTATGAAGACAGAATGTGATGTTTTTCATGAGAACAACTGTATTCATGTGGGTTAACTGTAGGTTCTCCAGCTGGCACTCCACATCCCGTAAAGTGGCCCAGCTGCCGTGTCAGGCCCTACAACAGAAACCCCCTGTGTGTGGTTTTGCATAAATGTACGACTAAATAAAAACAACAACCAGACACTTCAACTTGACTGAATAATTGTCATAGACAGGAGAGTAAATATGTTTAATTGGAGCTTCATGCGTCATTCATTAATAGGTCTTTAAAAAAGTTTGAGGAAAGTCCCTCTGATCTGACGACACCAGGGAGGAGCTTTCTCTCAGGGACTGTTGCTGCTGCCACTATTTGAGTTTTTAAGGAAGCAGTTTTTAAGGCGTGGTATACAGGTTTTTGTGCATGTACTGTAAATGGTCTGCAAAGGCTGAAGTCCCAAAGTTTCTATGCCTGAAACGCCTCTATTGGACTCCTTTGCTTCTATTGGCTAGCGCTCCAACACATTGTACATGATCAACTAATAATAATAATACACTGAACAAAAATATAAATGCAACACTTTTGTTTTTGCACAAATCTGAAAGAATCTGTGATAGTGAGCACTTCTCCTTTGCCGAGATAATCCATCCCACCTCACAGGTGTGGCATATCAAGATGCTGATTAGACAGCATGATTATTGCACAGGTGTGCCTTAGGCTGGCCACAATAAAAGGCCACTCTGAAACGTGCAGTTTTGCTTTATTGGGGGGGTCTGGGGGGGTCCGAAAACCAGTCAGTATCTGGTGTTAGGGTTAGGGTTAGGGTTAGGGTAATGTTGTGAATCGAGTGGCCTGTGTTCATCGTCCATAACATACGCCTGCCCGTACCATAACCCCACCACCACCATGGGCCACTCGATTCACAACATTACCCTAACCCTAACCCTAACCCTAATACCAAGTTCCGTCGGGACGCGTGGCCTCACGTCTCCTGCTTCTTGGCCATGTGTCGCACTGGAACACACCGCAAAAACTTCAGCCGCTGGCCAAGAAGCACGTACGAACTGCGCATGCGTGAGTGGCAATAACTCTCCTTACCAGTAGGCGGCGGTAGTGTGTATTCGTCATTCAAAAGAGGCAACAACCGGAAGACAGACTGTGTGATAACCGAGAGAAGAAGAACAGACTGCGTGATGTAAACAAACAACAAATAGCGTTTGGTTCCATTTTCACTCTACAGCGAGAAGCTCACGGGGCTTTCCCCAACCTGTGTCGAGAGCTGGAGTTCAATGGAATCTCAGAGTTGCCTTCTTAATAGTTTGTTTCGGTTCCCTCACTTCTGTTTCGCTTCTCATGCACTGATTCGCTAAGCTGAACAGCCAATCAGAGTGATTTCTTTGGCCAACGGCCTCCCGATTCAACATGTCGAATCGGTGGTGGACGGTGTCGGCACGGCCGAAAAGACACAACGATGCGGGACACACCAATCTAAGTAGGGCGACACGATGCTCATCGACGGCCCGACATCTATCGACGCCGAAAATCGGCTTTTTGTGTAAGGAGCTTAAGGGGCAGGACATCTTTGAGCGGTTGACCAATCACAACAGAGCCACCCAGCTGACCAATCAGAGCAGACTGGGCTCTGGTTTCAGACAGAGGGTGAAAAGAGGTGCTGCAGCACAGACAGTGAGAAAAATAAAGAGCTTTTTGAACATTAAAGCATGGAGACATGTCACATTAGAGACACTAAATGTATTTAAACGTATAAAGCACAGGTGTAAATGACGCCAACAATCCATAGTGGCTCGTGTCTCAATGATTACAGCCTTCCTTGAGCTTTTTCTTGCACATTTCTTGCTCATCACCTCAAGCTCAACCTCAAGCTCAACCTTGACAAGACTGAACTGCTCTTCCTTCCGGGAAAAGATTGTCCCACTCTTGACCTAACAATCAACATCAGCACCTCTGTTGTTTCACCGACTCAGACTGCAAGGAATCTGGGTGTGACCCTAGATAACAAACTGTCCTTCACTGCAAACATCGCTGCTACAACCCGCTGCTGCAGATACACGCTTTACAACATCAGGAGGATACGTCCCCAGCTGACCCAGACATCAGCGCAGATTCTGGTCCAGGCTCTCGTCATCTCACGCCTAGACTACTGCAACTCCCTCCTGGCTGGTCTACCTGCATGTGCCATCCGACCTCTGCAGCTCATCCAGAATGCAGCGGCTCGTCTGGTCTTCAACCTTCCCAAATTCTCCCACACCACGCCGCTCCTCCGCTCCCTTCACTGGCTTCCAGTAACTGCTAGAATCCACTTCAAGACACTGGTACTTGTGTACCATGCTGCGAATGGATCTGGCCCTTCCTACATCCAGGACATGGTTAAACCGTACACCCCAGCACGTGCACTCCGCTCTGCATCAGCCAAACAGCTCGCTGCACCCGCACTGCGAGGGGGACCCGAGTTCCCGTCAGCAAAAACACGTGGGTTTGCTATCCTGGCTCCAAAATGGTGGAATGAGCTCCCCATTGAAATCAGGACAGCAGATAGCTTACACATCTTCCGACGCAAACTGAAAACTCATCTCTTTAGACTCCACTTCGAGCGATAGAATTACTAACAAAGCACTTATATACTAATAAAGGACTGGCTTATATAAAGCCAGTTGAGTAGCACTTGAAATGTTTGGCTCTATGAAACCTGATGTACTTATATGATTCTGTTTTCTTAAAGGTTGTATCTTCCTGGTCGAATGCACTTATTGTAAGTCGCTTTGGATAAAAGCCTCAGCTAAATGCAATGTAACATGTCCTGCTATGGCATGTTGCAATCATATGCGATTCTACACTTAAAGTGCTTTTCCTCCGAGAGAAAGTCCCTTAATTTCCCCTCCGTAAAAAAAAGAATTGTTGAAATGCCTCACTGTCACTTGGCTCCTCTCTAACCCTCTTCCCTGTTTCTCATCACTGGCAGCCACATGGAATATTTTGACTTGTTTCCCGCTCTTGTGAGCTGTACTAACAGTGAGGGAAAGCAGAAAAATATTTCCTCCTTAATCTTAAGCCTGTTATTCTAAAGCTCTTTCCCTCTGGCAGAAAAGACACACAGGATGGCTTTCCCGATGTTATCCCTTAAATCTTCTCCAAGTTATTGCTGGCATTAGTCTGGATTATTTCAGCTGCGATATCAAAGAAGCAGGCAGAACACAATGTCCTGTGAAAATGCATAAAGGAATACCAGGAAATCTGATATCAATTCCTTCTTTAGAAATCTGAATTACATCATCTAACGGGTGATGAGACAAACAACCAGACCTGGGAAGTGTGTGTGTTTGTGTGATGTAGTGTGAACCATGTCTGCTTACACACACACACACACACACACACACACACACACACACACACACACACACACACACACACACACACACACACACACACACACACACACACACACACACACACACACACACACACACACACACACACACACACACACACACACACACACACACACACACACACACACACACACTAATGTCTGTTTCAGGAGGTGATCTTCACAAAAGGAATGTATGATGTCAGTGTGTAAAACCATAGACTGGAAAATAGGAGGCCAAGCCCTTTGGAATTAGCGAGAAGTCGACGAGGAAACAAGGGGGAGGGGTTGGGTTTCCCGACGCACGCCCCCACGGTTTTTTCCCCCCAATTCCGCTGATGCCGTGGAAACTTCAAAGACAACACGGAGCGGGAAAAAGGGATCTGTTTTGTTTTCCCATCAGCTTGCTACGAGGTAACTTGGCGGACGTCCAGGGGAAAGGAGAAGCAGGGTTCAGGAGGCGGCACCTCATCAACCTCCACTGATGTCCCGATCTTATCTGCTCACACTCGGTCAGTCTGACGGGGGGCAATCAGTTTCACAGATCAAATGTCTACACAATGTGACCAGGCTGCCAGACACATAGCATTAGTCATGTGTCTGTAATGTATGCTGAAGGAAATGAGAATAATATGTGCTCAGTGCATGAGCCACTCTTCCCTCCTTTTCTCCACAATTTCATTTAATAAAATACTTTACATGCAAGGTAGGACTTTAGAAATACACAGAACATAAGCGCAATTATCGAGCCTCTGAAGCACCAATAACCAAACTCTATTATAGTGTTATTTAGGATAGTATTCAATAAATCAGAAATGGTTTCTTAAGGTCCTTAAACACCAAACTAACACCAAAGAACACGTCCTGACGGATGCCTCACGTCTCCTGCGTGTTGGCCATGTGTCACTGGAACACACCGCAAAGACTTCAGCTGACGGCCAAGTAGCACGTACGAACTGCGCATGCGTGAGTGGCAATAACTCTCCTTACCAGCAGGCGGACTGCGTGATGTAAACAAACAACAAATAGCGTGTTCCATGTTCACTCTACAGCGAGAAGCTCACGGGGCTTTCCCCAACCTGTGTCGAGAGCTGGAGTTAAATGGAATCTCAGAGTTGCCTTCTTCATAGTTTGTTTGGGTCCCTCACTTCTGTTTCGCTTCTCATGCACTGATTCGCTAAGCTGAACAGCCAATCAGAGTGATTTCTTTTGCCGACTGCCTTTAGCCGACAGAGCGGGAGGTTTCAGCACGGCCGAAAAGAGACACCAATACACACCAATCTGAGTAGACATCTATCGACACCGAAAATCGGCTTGGTGCGTAAGGACCTTTATGGTACAGCCTAAAGATTCGGTTAACTTTTTAAACCCCTCTTAATGATAACACTGATTGATGGAGGTATATTTAAGGGGTAATTTATGCCCCAAAACAAAATGTCAATATGTTTAAAAGAAAACATCAGTGACCTAAAATGCTACAGCCCTAGTTACAGTATAATAAATAGAATCACTATGCTGTTGTTCCGCTCCTCCGCTCCCTTCACTGGCTTCCGGTAACTGCTAGAACGCACCTTTTCACCAAGGCTTTCCCCACTATATAGTTAGTTTGATAGGTTTATTTTATTTTTATTTATTTTTTCCGCTACTTGCTTGCCCCCCCCCTCCCTGACCTGTCTGCCTCTTTTCCCCTACTCCCCCCCCCTGCCCGACTTGTGAAGCGACCTTGGGTTTCGTGAAAGGCGCTATATAAATATTATGTATTATTATTATTATTATTAGAATCCACTTCAAGACACTGGTACTTGCGTACCATGCTGTGAATGGATCTGGCCCTTCCTACATCCAGGACATGGTTAAACCGTACACCCCAGCACGTGCACTCCGCTCTGCATCAGCCAATCAGCTCGCTGCACCCGCACCGCGAGGGGGACCCGAGTTCCCATCAGCAGAAACACGTGGGTTTTTCTATCCTGGATCCAAATTGGTGGAATGAGCTCCCCATTGAAATCAGGACAGCAGAAAGCTTACACATCTTCTTCAGACTGAAAACTCATCTCTTTAGACTCCACTTCCAGAGATAGAATTACTAACAAAGCACTTATATACTAACAAAGGACTGGCTTATCTAAAGCCAGTTGAGTAGCACTTGAAATGTTTGGCTCTATGAAACCTGATGTTCTTATATGATTCTTTTTTCTTCAAGGTTGTATCTTCCTGGTCGAATGCACTTATTGTGAGTCGCTGTGGATAAAAGCCTCAGCTAAATGCAATGTAATGTAATGTTGTACTTGAAGGGAACATTTGGTCCCTTACAAACACATGTGGAATGTTTTTAAGTGTATTGCATTTCATATGTTGGCTGTATGATAAGCACAAGAGGCGATACAGACACTGCGTTGTGAATTTTTCACATAAGACAAAGGTTTATTGTCCAATAATCGATGTAAGGGTTAGCAGTTGTAATATTATGGCCGACTTGGTCAACCACTTAGAGATGTCCCACCCCTTAGGCTATCGTACAATGTGTATTTTCGGTTGTGTAACTACGAACAGTGTATAAGGAGAGCCTGTACTGGCAGCTGAACCCTGGTTCCTAGAGTAATGGGTGCCAAAGGAGTCTAATGTAACAGTCTGAAGACATTATAGGCAAACTGTACTGCCTTCAGATGACATTTCCTGCAGGACCATGAAGTGCCATACTGCCAGGGAACACGACCTATCATTATAAATGCAAATACACATGGAGAGTGATAAGTCTTAACAACGATAGAAGTGATTATATATAGACACACACACACACACACACACACACACACACACACACACACACACACACACACACACACACACACACACACACACACACACACACACACACACACACACACACACACACACACACACACACACACACACACACACACACACACACACACACACACACACACACACACACACACACACACACACACACACACACACACACACACACACTTCTGCTTCCTTTGATGTGTCTCCATTCACACAGATCAAAGACAGAAGACCTGATCATCCATACATTAGGAGCTCCTCAGCTGAGTGTATTCGGAGTGAAAGCATCAGCAGGTTAGTTATTATAATGAACAGCATCACCTTTCACCTGCTTTTAATATCCCTCTCAATCAGAAAGGGGATAGGACTTCCTGCTCTGCTCTCAACACTTTGTCAATGATTTGCAAACTGTGAAACTAGACACATAAATACAATCAAAGCAGAGTGATTGTTTCCTTCCATGCTATCTATATCCAGAGATGGCAAAAGTTCTCACATCCTTTACTCAAGTAGAAGTACAGATACTCGTGTTTCAAAATACTCTGGTGAAAGTAGAAGTACTGACTAAACTTCTTTCCTCAAGTAAAAGTAAAGACGCTTTGAAATGTACTTCAGTAAAAAGTACCCATAACTAGCAGCTGTTTTAAAGAGTACCTGACCTCCCTTTATATTAATAGAACAATAATGTCATTGTTAGCTAATGAATGTTTCCATGGTGACCAACGGCAACATGACAACGTTTTCATTGGTCCCTCTTCTTTAGAGAAGACCAGGAAATGATGGATACACGGATCGTGTTCAAATCAATAGGCACGCAATGACTCTAAATAATAATGATCACACCACCAAACACACATTCAGACTAAAGGAACCAGCCTGTTTGGAAAATGAGAGAAGTAGAAAGTACAGGTATTTGGGTTCAACATGTAAGAAGTAGAAAGAACAGGTATTTGAGTTCAACATGTAAGAAGTAGAAAGTACAGGTATTTGAGTTCAACATGTAAGAAGTAGAAAGTACAGGTATTTGAGTTCAACATGTAAGAAGTAGAAAGTACAGGTATTTGTGTTCAAAATGTAAGAAGTAGAAAGTACATGTATTTGAGTTCAACATGTAAGAAGTAGAAAGTACAGGTATTTGAGTTCAACATGTAAGAAGTAGAAAGTACAGGTATTTGTGTTCAACATGTAAGAAGTAGAAAGTACAGGTATTTGAGTTCAACATGTAAGAAGTAGAAAGTACAGGTATTTGGGTTCAACATGTAAGAAGTAGAAAGTACAGGTATTTGTGTTCAACATGTAAGAAGTAGAAAGTACAGGTATTTGAGTTCAACATGTAAGAAGTAGAAAGTTCAGGTATTTGTGTTCAAAATGTAAGAAGTAGAAAGTACAGGTATTTGTGTTCAACATGTAAGAAGTAAAAGTAAAAATTCGTCAGAAAAATAAGTAGAGGAGTAAAGTATTTATACCAGAAACATTTACTTAAGAGTGACAAAGTATTTGTACTCCACTACTTCCCACCTCTGCGAATATCAGGCCTCTTATCTCCCTGTGAGTCCTGACAGCTGTTTGCTCCTGCAGAGGAACAGCGTGTCTGTCAGAGACCACAGGCAGTGCTCGACTTAAACGGTGAGTCGGCAGCTTGCAGGTGCTGTGAGAGTTCAGAGGAAACGGCCGAGCAAAGGTCACCGCAGGCAGTCTTACATTACATAATCACAGTTTGGTTTAGGTGCTTCTTTCCAAACTGTGATGTTGATTTAACACCCAATATAAGGAGCCCCTCCCCACGCCCCTCTGAGAGAGGTCTGGTTACAAAGAACTCAATGGTGCTCTAGGAGGAGATTCAGGTGATAAGGTGGGGGGGGGGGTTACCTTGGTTGCTGATTGGCTAATGGTTACACAAGACAACACATCGTTATGACATCATAAAGTGGCCAAAATCTGATCAGCTCATTTTCCGACAGGTTTTTATAGAAATGGATCAAAAAGAGAGAGAATCTTTGTTCCTGAAACTTTCAGAGTCTCTTTCCACAGAGGGGACACATGTTGATGTAGAAGAGACATGAAGAAGAGGGGACACATGTTGATGTAGAAGAGACATGAAGAAGAGGGGACACATGTTGATGTAGAAGAGACATGAAGAAGAGGGGACACATGTTGATGTAGAAGAGACGTGGAGAAGAGGGGACACATGTTGATGTAGAAGAGACATGAAGAAGACATGTTGATGTAGAAGAAACATGAAGAAGAGGGGACACATGTTGATGTAGAAGAGACATGAAGAAGAGGGGACACATGTTGATGTAGAAGAGACATGAAGAAGAGGGGACACATGTTGATGTAGAAGAGACATGGAGAAGAGGGGACACATGTTGATGTAGAAGAGACATGAAGAAGAGGGGACACATGTTGATGTAGAAGAGACATGAAGAAGAGGGGACACATGTTGATGTAGAAGAGACTTGAAGGAGAGGGGACACATGTTGATGTAGAAGAGACATGAAGAAGAGGGGACACATGTTGATGTAGAAGAGACATGAAGAAGAGGGGACACATGTTGATGTAGAAGAGACTTGAAGGAGAGGGGACACATGTTGATGTAGAAGAGACATGAAGAAGAGGGGACACATGTTGATGTAGAAGAGACATGGAGAAGAGGGGACACATGTTGATGTAGAAGAGACATGAAGAAGAGGGGACACATGTTGATGTAGAAGAGACATGAAGAAGAGGGGACACATGTTGATGTAGAAGAGATGTGGAGAAGAGGGGACACATGTTGATGTAGAAGAGACATGAAGAAGAGGGGACACATGTTGATGTAGAAGAGACATGAAGAACAGGGGACACATGTTGATGTAGAAGAGACATGAAGAACAGGGGACACATGTTGATGTAGAAGAGACATGAAGAACAGGGGACACATGTTGATGTAGAAGAGACATGAAGAAGTGGATTCTGCATAATAGGTGACCTTTAACAGCCAAAGTGATGCGATTGCAGCCTCTTTAAAAAAATTCTGACGTGTTTGTGAGAAAAATAAACATCTCACTTAAATCTGTAGCTTGCTGTTCGTGGGTCAGTTCTGTGAGGAGTGTGTCAGCAAACATTGACGTCTGAAAACAGCTTCTTTTTGGGGAATTGGAAAAGCAGAGGCTGGAAGTGTTCCTACTTTTTACAAGGAGGCTTTAAAAAGGAAACATGATGTCATCAGTGGATAAATACACCAACCATTTACAGCTCAGAAAGTGCATACTTGTGTCTGCCTATGTCTCGGAGTGAGTGTCAAAAGTGCATGCTTGAGACACAAAATCAAGCAAGCATGGACACTCACAGGATAATATTCAGACATACAACAGCTATGTGTGAAAAGAAGACCCCCCCCTTCCCCCCCTCGTGTGTTTTAATGAGGCTACTGTACTGCGTTGATGCAGCTGGGGGGCGAGTGCAGAGGTCAGACGTTGAACCTGCATTAGCAAATAAGGTATATATATAATCTTTCATTTTTGTAAAGCACTTTGAATTGCCTTGTGTTGAAAGGTGCTGTATAAATAAACTTGCCTTGCTTAAGTTTTTATTTATCGTTGTCATACTTTGACACAGTTTCAGACTCTCACTATTCCTGGGTGCACTTGTGTTTAAATAGAAGCACACATAAGGACTCAGGACCTTTGGGTGGTCCCGTCCTCCTCCCGCCATCAGGGTGTCTGACGCTGGTGTGACATTCCTCCGAGGGGTTAACACGGGGTCTGTCCTTTCTCATTGATCTTTGGGACATTTTAAGAATTTGTTTTGTTGCTTTTGTGTGTCTTCCTGCTCTCTGGGACAATAGGGAGGCATGGCGGAGGAATGCATGGATCACTAAAAGGGTCACTCCACACAAATTCCACATCAATTACAAGAAGACATATTTTCCCACCGTGCAATCAGAGGCGAAATGAACACCAGAGACATAGTGTCTGGGTTTGGATACAATTGATCTGAATCTGATGTTCACAGTGGAATATCTCAAGTTACTATATATGTATAAAACAAAGGTGCATTGTTTGAAGCACAAGGCATTATGGGGAAAACATTTGAGTGGAGATGACTTGTTGAGGTCTTTATAAGTAATATAACAATTATAAAGTGTGTCTGTATATAGTTTACTTCATCTGCATCTGGTCTGGCAACATAATCTTCTTTTATTGTATTTCTATACTGTTTCTTTCTCCGTGTGTTATTGTTTTATGTCTTGAATATATTCACGTTGCATTGTTGGAGGACTTAAGATGTTCATTGCCATACCTACACTACTGTGCATATGACAAAAAGCCTTTGAATTCTTCTTTAAATTATTATTATTATGAATATTTTTGTTGAATATATAAATATTATTATGAATATTGATAAATACTGTATTCTAACAATTATAATAATTCTAACAATACGGTATTCTGTTTTTCAAATGTATTTTTTTTTTTTTTAAATCTGTTCGAAATCAAGATGGAAATTAAATGAAAATGAAAAAGTAATTGAATAATGCTACTTGGTGGACCAATAAAAAAGCCACGTAATCACTAGAAGCCATTATTCAAAGCAGAAGGGGAATGATTCAAATACTCCAGGAACCTCTGAGACACTTCATGTCCGCTGATGTTTATTGTCACTTCCTGACTTCCTCGCAGTTTCACACTTTCTATTCTCACCCAAGCAGCCATTTGTCTGCCTGCTGCAAACCGTCTGTTCTCGGCTTCTCATCTGACGCCTGCGCCTGCTAACCCCTCGAGGAGAACCAAAAGCATTCTTCCAAAAATTCATTTACTCAGATTCCTGAAAGCCTTTTTATGCTTCTAACATCAGATGGGAGCAATTCTTCTCTCTCTTAGAAGATCATCCTGCCTTTGTCTCGCTGGCTCCGCGGGCTTTTTGGCGCTCAGTGAAGGCAGGAGGAGCCCCACTTGGCACGAGGGGAGATGATTCCCGAGCTGTCGACTCCCTAATGCTCCTTCGCCTGCCCCACTGACTGAGTTTTTAATAAATGATGAGATGTGGTATAAATAAACCACAAGGCAGCGCAACTGCCAAAAGGCAAGAGAGAGAGATACCGAGGTAACACACGGGAGGTGATGAATAAGTCAACAAGGACTTCACTGCCTCCGTGGCACTCCGTTAGATTGGATTTGAGAGGTATAGCGAGTGTGTCGGTGGACATGAATAAATTGATTTTGGAAAACAAGAGCCAAACAGTTTGCAATAACCAAATGATTTTAAAATATAAATCAAAGGGCAACAGCTTGGCTTTTTGCTCTTTTCACCCTCTGTCTGAAACCAGAGCCCAGTCTGCTCTGATTGGTTAGCTGGCCGGCTCTGTTGTGATTGGTCGACCGCTTAGAGATGTCCCGCCCCTTAGCCACAATGAGTTGGAGCGTTAGCCAATAGAAGCGCAAGGTTACACAGTGATTTGATTATGTTATGAAAGTAAACAAAGGAGTACAATGGAGGCGTTTCAGGGACACAGGGATTTTAGAACTAGATTTTTAAGTATTGTCCAGTGTAATGTATATATTCATGTGAATTGCTATAGTGTGTTAAACCAAAATAAGAGAATGTCTGACATTGACTTTCATAGCTTTGCAACATTCTGCTATAAAACATTCTCCAATTCCAACCACAATCAGATTTATTGCTTTAAAAGCAGAAAAGGACACTCTTACAAATACTTCCAACAGGCCATATGTTAACGTGTGAGGAAATCATGACAACGGGGTGACCTCTATCGTTAGCCAACCGGTGGGGAAACAGAGATATCTTGCAACAGTTTATTTTATCCAAGTCCATCACTGCCACCGCTGCTCCACTTCTGGTCTGCAGATAAAGACAAACCTTGACCTAGATTCTGCAAGAACTCGAGCTCGCAAACTTTTAAACTAGGTGAAGTTATACTCTGCTGAGTGGGACAGTGCACTGGACGGCAGCTAATGCTAACAGCTTGAGCGTAGCATTGAGTGAAGCATGCTGCAGATCATTCTGGATAAACATATAGCTGAAGTATGTGCAACCAGGGGGGGGGAAGTAGTGGAGTACAAATACTTTGTTACTGTACTTAAGTACATTTTTCCGGGATCAGTACTTTACTCCACTACTTATTTTACGATGATTTTGTACTTTAACTTCTTACATTTTGAACACAAATACCTGTACTTTCTACTTCTTACATGTTGAACACAAATACCTGTACTTTCTACTTCTTACATGTTGAACCCAAATACCTGTACTTTCTACTTTTTACATGTTGAACAAAAATACCTGTACTTTCTACTTCTTACATGTTGAACTCAAATACCTGTACTTTCTACTTCTTACATGTTGAACAAAAATACCTGTACTTTCTACTTCTTACATGTTGAACAAAAATACCTGTACTTTCTACTTCTTACATGTTGAACTCAAATACCTGTACTTTCTACTTCTTACATGTTGAACCCAAATACCTGTACTTTCTACTTCTTACATGTTGAACTCAAATACCTGTACTTTCTACTTCTTACATGTTGAACCCAAATACCTGTACTTTCTACTTCTCACATGTTGAACTCAAATACCTGTACTTTCTACTTCTTACATGTTGAACCCAAATACCTGTACTTTCTACTTCTTACATGTTGAACTCAAATACCTGTACTTTCTACTTCTTACATGTTGAACACAAATACCTGTACTTTCTACTTCTTACATGTTGAACACAAATACCTGTACTTTCTACTTCTTACATGTTGAACCCAAATACCTGTACTTTCTACTTCTTACATGTTGAACACAAATACCTGTACTTTCTACTTCTTACATGTTGAACTCAAATACCTGTACTTTCTACTTCTTACATGTTGAACACAAATACCTGTACTTTCTACTTCTCACATGTTGAACCCAAATACCTGTACTTTCTACTTCTTACATGTTGAACTCAAATACCTGTACTTTCTACTTCTCTCATTTTCCAAACAGGCTGGTTCCTTTAGTCTGAATGTGTGTTTGGTGGCGTGATCATTATTATTTAGAGTCATTGCGTGCCTATTGATTTGAACACGATCCGTGTATCCATCATTTCCTGGTCTTCTCTAAAGAAGAGGGACCAATGAACACGTTGTCATGTTGCCGTTGTTCAGCATGGAAACATTCATTAGCTAACAATGACATTATTGTTATATTAATATAAAGGGAGGTCAGGTACTCTTTAAAACAGCTGCTAGTTATGGGTACTTTTTACTTAACCCTTATGTTTTGTGGTGTTATGTAAACACCACAAAACAGATTTTGACAATTTTAGCCTAGTCTGAAGGTCTCTACAAAAAAAAGTGTATAATTTGGTGTTGGGGTCTGGGGAGACCCAGCAGAATTGTTTTGGGTGACTTGGGGTCAAATTTGGCCCAAACAAGATTCATCTTTGACTTCAGACACCCCTCCCCCCCCCCCCCCCGTTCATGCAATGTAACAATAATTTTTCGCAACATGTACCTGGCCTCCCCTCCCTCTGCCCCCTCCCCCCCTCCCTCTGCCCCCCACCCACGGGAACTCGACCGTTCTCAAAGAATATGTACACTAACACTTGAACCTGAACTCACACATGCACGTGTGCAATATGTGTTTTGGGCCATAACATTAAATTACAACAGGATTGTGCAGTTATGAATACATAATAAGTTAGTTATGATGTATTTAAAACAATATTGGATGATAGTAATTTTTTGTGTGTGTTTTGGAGATAAATCATGGGCCAAAATTGACCCGCGAACACCATGAACGGTAACAGCTTTGAACACAACACAAGGGTTAAGTACATTTCGAAGCCCACACTTCTTTACTTTTACTTGAAGTTTAGTCAGTACTTCTACTTTCAACAGAGTATTTTTAAACACGAGTATCTGTACTACTGGAGTAAAGGATGTTTGTACTTTTACCATCTCTGTGTGCAACCCAGGGCAAAATCAGCTCATCAAGTATTTATGTTAAATGTTAGCAAACAGTTTCCCTCAGCAGGAGTGCAATAGGTGTTTTTTTCCACAGCCGGTTTTGTTTTAATCGCTAATAATGTCCACATTTTGCTAAAATGTACCAGATTGGTCACTTTGATTGGAAAAAGGTGAACAAAGCCAGAGGCAGAGATGAATGAAGATGGAGTTAGAGAGGTTGTAAATGACACGGCGTATCACGATCCAGCTTCAGTCAATGGAGCTGGATGATGAAAAGAATGATGAAAGGCAGGGGTGAAAAGCTGAAATGAGGTGGGGGGGCGAGGGAGAGAGAGGGGGGGGGGTTGCTGTTTAAAATGTCCTCCATTTCATCAAAGTGATTATTGGGGGTACTTAGCAGCTTTCATATTAAAATGATTAAGGCTTCTTTGAAAGACTAAGAGCTGGTGTGGCTGCAGTCGGTGGGAGGCCGGGGATAAAAAGCTTCTTGTGGTTAGAGAAGAATGAGGATTAAATACCTTACAGAGGGGCGACAGCGTGGCAGGTTCTGCTGTTTAGTCGCTGATTGGGCTTCTTTTCAGGTAACATTTCTACAAAAAAAGACGATCAAACATGAGAAGAACTAGTGTTAATAACCAGGGATGGGTTTATGTAAGAGAGCAGAACAATGTTGCCTTAGAAAACGGGGAACCAAGATATTTAAGATAAAAAATAATTGTATTTATAGGAAAACCTGCCTTTCATGAAGCATATTCAGTCTATACACCAACCATGAAACACGTGAGCACTAGGGCTGAACGATTAATCGATTTTAAATCGAAATTTGAAATGATGGGATTATCAAATCGCAAAGCCTGCGATTTTTTTAAACATTTTTTTCTTTTTTGTTGTTGTTGTTCTTCTTGTGTGTCAGTCATCCACACCAATCAGAAGTGCTGTGCTCCACATGTAGCAGCCATTGTTAACCAATCAGAAGTGGCCCATGATAGAAGGTGATAGACAGATTGATCCAATCACCTGCCAAGTATTTTTGAAAGTGCCTGCCCTTTCCAAATGGCTTCCAATGGAGCTTTAGATGGTTTGGTGAAACCATCTGAGTCAGGTTAGTAATGCTCCATCACATGTTTCTATTACAGGGTGAATCTTAAACTGAAGCTTGACTTTAAAGCAACCCAACGGAAGTTTCATGTAAGTTTAGTTATTTCACTCGTAGCTCGGGCTGCGGGGGTGCTAGAGACGGGAGCACGTTGATGCGACCTTCCTAGCCGGAGTTATGGCCGCATTTTACAATAAACTTCCGTTGGGTCGATTAAAAACAAAATCGCAAATCGAATCGCAATATCTGTCAGAGAAATCCCAATTAGATTTTTTCCCAAAATGGTGCAGCCCTAACACGAGCACATACTACGGTTTAAAAAAGCAGAAATGAAATCTGAGCTGACAGAAAATGCTCCGTTTTAGTTCAACACACAGTTAAACTCACACACACTATTTTATGAACATATAGCTGAATTAAAAACAGAACAAATGAAGCAAAGAAAGTGAAAACCATGAAGCAGACTCAGGCAGTAGAAGTATAGATTCACTCTTAAAGTATTATCCTACAGATCAGAACAGCTGACAGAGAAGAGATAACATCTGATCTTTTTAAAACAAACAATATATGACGTTTTTAGTTTTACTACGAACATTGTAATCCTGATTGTAATCGCCCAAGTAACAGTAATCTGATATTTTTCATGGAGCTGTAAGGGAATATGTTTTTGGTATCCTGTTAGCATGCTAGCATCGATTTCTCTCATTCACTTTCTGGCTGTCAGCATCAGATTCACATCCCACTCACAGATGGTCAACACAAAGCAAACAGGTGAGTGTTGTTCTGCTCTGTTGACGTCCTCAGGGAGAAACATCGCTCAAATAATGTCCGTCAGGAACAGAAGAAGCTGTTCTGCTTCCCTCGGAGCGGCAACTTAAAACGGCCATCAAATAAAAACAGACTCTCGGCTTCACCGTCGGACCTTTGAGGACAAACTGTGCGTATTAGAAAACACAGCAGTCTGCTACATTATGCGTTGTTAGAGCCACTTTGCGGTAAATGCAACAGAGGAGCAAATATTGATCAATTGATTAGCGTCTGAATGTGACTTTGCTCGGATGAATGTTAATGGCAGGGAACAGATGCCTGGAGAGGCTACGAAAAAAAGCTCCTCGTTTTGTCTGGATTAAAGGCTTGTGTCACAAAATCACTGACTTAAGTGAACGGGAGCGGGGTCGCAACCTCTGCCGGTGCCAGAGCAGATTCGACCTAAGATAGCAACGTAACAACAGATTTTCGTGTTGCTAAGCCTCGTAAAAGGGTCAGAGTGTTTCCTAAAAGTGCCGTGAAAAGATCCCATTGTCCTTAAAATTTAAATCAATTGTAGTGCTTTCTCTTTAAAACATGACGGAGTGTTTTCTTTCTGTCTGTACACAGATTATAGAGACAACAGGCAGTAGGACATCATTAAAGAGGCCACTGGTTTTCCCTTTCCTGTAGTGTGTTGTAGAGGTTAGTGTGCATGTCTGACATCCCAAAAGATTCACCGTCACACTTGTATTGGCTAGTGCTCCCACACATTGTACGCCATAGTCTAAGGGGCGGGACATCTCTAAGAGGTTGACCATTCACAATAGGGACTCTTTAAAGTAGAGACATTACATACTGATATACACCTGAACATCAGCAGGAGAGGACTCTTTAAAGTAGAGACACTACATACTGATATACACCTGAACATCAGCAGGAGAGTACTCTTTAAAGTAGAGACACTACATACTGATATACACCTGAACATCAGCAGGAGAGTACTCTTTAAAGTAGAGACACTACATACTGATATACACCTGAACATCAGCAGGAGAGGACTCTTTAAAGTAGAGACATTACATACTGATATACATCTGAACATCAGCAGGAGAGGACTCTTTAAAGTAGAGACACTACATACTGATATACACCTGAACATCAGCAGGAGAGTACTCTTTAAAGTAGAGACACTACATACTGATATA
This sequence comes from Notothenia rossii, assembly GCF_949606895.1. NCBI lineage: Eukaryota > Metazoa > Chordata > Actinopteri > Perciformes > Nototheniidae > Notothenia > Notothenia rossii. The sequence continues at coordinate 21,378,864 of NC_136911.1, read as the reverse complement.
CACCTGAACATCAGCAGGAGAGGACTCTTTAAAGTAGAGACACTACATACTGATATACACCTGAACATCAGCAGGAGAGGACTCTTTAAAGTAGAGACACTACATACTGATATACACCTGAACATCAGCAGGAGAGGACTCTTTAAAGTAGAGACACTACATACTGATATACACCTGAACATCAGCAGGAGAGGACTCTTTAAAGTAGAGACACTACATACTGATATACACCTGAACATCAGCAGAATGTCAGTGAAAGTTAAGGGTAAAATAAACGAGGATGCTGGAAAGCCTGCATCTTATACTGTTTTATTTCTATTTGCGTGTCTTGTTATCTCACCTGATGCCCTTTTTATGCTGACTTTGAATTGCCTCTGTCACCGTACACAGCCTTAAATTAAACAAACGTTACGTAATCTAAGTTGTGATGGGGTAAAAGCACTCTTTACATTATTTATGCGTACAGCATGTTATCCGAGGCAGTGGTGATATGCCGTATATTGTGCAATAGAGAAAGGTCACGGGCAGTGCTTCATTACATTTTAATAGAAGGCTGTGAGCATTGCTGGACTATCAGGGAGGAAACATCTGCAAATACATCTCACCCTATCTCCGTTACACAACAGCATACAAATGTTACTTAATGCATGTAGAAAGGTCACCTATATAAATATACTTATACACATAGAGGCTATTATTCAGCACGATGATTACTTTAAGTACATTTTGCTGCAGGTTTTGAATGCGGGGCAGTATTTCTTCCACTGAACAGTATTTATTTTATATTATTTTAAACGTTTAAAGTTGAGTTATTTCTGCACTTGCACCATTATTTTCTAAAATGTTGATTTTAATGTATATTTTGTACGTTAGATTTCGAATGCGGGACTTTTGCTTGAAATGAAGTATTAGGATAATTGGTACTCGAGGAAAGCATCTGAACTTCTTATTTCTAGTAAGAATAGTTTTGTAATTATCAACTGCACTGATAAATACATGTGCAATAACTTACTTCTGACTTTTCTTTACTGCCTTGACCGCATTGTTCTTGTATTTGTATGGTAATGTGTTTTGTAAGCGCACTGTTCAATGTATCATAGATCCAGTTTATAGTCACTTTATATATTATACATTCAAAGTTTTAGCTAGTATCGTCAAAATGATACTTATACTGTCCGTTATGTGTGATTGCACCTTCGGGAATGCTTGCAATTTCACTGTGTAGTGACAATAAAAGGAATCTGAATCTGAATTGTAACAGATTACATTTGTAGAGTAACGCTTTCTGTTAAGCCTGAGATGATGCCGCTCGCACTTAGGGTGTTTCTCAATGTCGAGGAAGGATGCTTCAGAGCCACTATTTCAAGCATGCTACGTCATTGAGTGCCCCCGAAGGACTGTTCCAATGTCCAGGACGCTTGGAATTCCACCAAGGCCACGTCCTTGGTTTGGGGGTAATTTAGAGGCTGCACATGGGTAGACTTTGCGTCCTTCAAATCCCCACAATGCTTTGCGCAAGGACCAATTTCAAAAACCCTTGCGGAGAATGGCTGAACCGACGCAGCAAACATTTAAATGTAAGTATGTAGTGGCGTAGAACATGTGTTGGTAAATATGTTAATTTGTTACATTTGTTATCACCAAAAATGTGTTCCGTGAAAGTAAAGCAAGTTCATAATTAGATAGACATCGTGAGGTATTTATTTTCGGTACAGTTTATGTTGACACCGTTAGAGAGAGTGGCACACTTGTTAGCCTGTTCCATTCTTCTTTGTTTTCTGAAGCCGTGGCTTGGAAGTATACTTGCTTCATTTCTGAAGGAAGTGACTTGGAAGTATGCGACTACCAAGCCAGTCTCCTCGCGATTGAGAAACGGCCAGGGTGTTTCTCAATGTCGAGGAAGGATGCTCCAGAGCCACTATTTCAAGGATGCTCCGTCATCGAGCCCCGCCAAAGGACTGTTCCAATGTCCAGGATGCTTGGAATTCTACCAAGGCCGGCGTCCTTCGTTGCGGGAAATTTCCAGGCTGCACATGTGCATCCTCCGCGGTCTTAAAATCCCTACAATGCTTTGCGCACGGACCAATTTCCCTAAATCTTTCGCGCTTCATTTAAGGCGGGGCCTCGCATATGACGCACACCTGCACACCTGTTAGCCTGTTCCACCATTCTTTGTTTTCCGAGGAAGGATTCTTGCATCGCTTCTGAAGCACCTGACTCGGAGGGACATGTGCTACCAAGGAAGCGTCCTCGACATTGAGAAACACCCTCAGGCTCCACATTTGCAGGAAAGTGAAATCTTCTGCTCCTCTGGGTCTTTGCAGTGTGTTGTCCTCACTTCACACTCTAGACAGAGACATTCAATCACTCGTAGCAACCGGGGCATTTTGTCCTCGACTCACCCTCTCCGTTCTGGATTAGCATCACATGGGCGCAGCCATATATGGAGGGGTCGAGTCCTCAAATCCCACAGACTGGAGGTAAAGTGAGGACGCAGAGGAAACAGTGTGTCTGATAAAGCCTGGAGGTGCTTCAGAAATTCAAGATTCTGGTCATGTTTGTATAAAAAAGAACCGGATTTCTGTTTATTTGTTTCTGTATTTAGAAAATACAAAGACAGCCATTTATAAAGCTACTTTATTATATATGATATGTTATTTTACTTGCACCACCATGTCATTTGCACTGTTGTATTGGCATTGTAATATCACCTGCTTATGTCTAGAACATCTGTTTTAAGTCTGTATATTATAACAATAAGCAGTATTTTATTCCACTGTACAGTATTTATTAATATTTATAGTATAGAAATACGTAGTTGACCTATTTCTGCACTTTTACCATAATTTTTTTTTTTTAATTCTATTTTCAATTTTTATTTCACCCATGTCTAAAACACAGTCCACATATTTATATATTATTACAATAATCAATATTTTATTCAATTTGTATACTGTTTTTAAAATTATTTTCTTGCATTATTTTTTAATTATATCTTTTTTATTTTTATGTATTCTACAGATTTTTTTTTTTACCTCTTAATAAAATTGCATGTTGCCTTTCTGATGATCCTGAGACTCAAGATGTTCCTTGCCAGACTACACTATCTATCTACAAATGACAATTAAGCCTCTGAATCCTCGCATCTTAAATCACTGCCATTTGGCTCCGGCGTAGCAGACTTGAAAGCACATCTTAATCCTTAATCTAACCCTCTAACCCCTCTCCTCATAATGTGACCCGTGCTTCCTGCAGGGCTCATCAATAAATCAGACTTTCTCTGCAGAATCTCAACGAGGCAGAAATGAAATTCCAACTCAAATAGAGCCATTTGTGCCTCCCCCAGAAATCAATTCATTTTCAGAGGAAAAGCAGAAAACGGAATGAGAAAAAAGAAGCTCTGTTAACATCTCATCTGTGATTCTGATCCGCAGAGAGACCTCGTCTAGAGACGGAGCGGAGGCTTATTAATTCACTGCCTTCATCTCCCCGAGCTGGCTATCATTACAGACTATATATAGAGCCGTGTGGGGAATAGTGAGGGATGCACACACACATTAACATTAATGACTTTAGGCCCTGCTCATGAGCCATGTTCACACACACACACACACACACACACACACACACACACACACACACACACACACACACACACACACACACACACACACACACACACACACACACACACACACACACACACACACACACACACACACACACACACACACACACACACACACACACACACACACACACACACACACACACACACACACACGGAAGAAGACAAGCTCGCACAGCATGAAGTAAACCCTCTTTGTTTACCAACAGAACGACTGGTTTCCTTTCCAAGCGTCAAGTTGCATCTCTGGTTTCACTATGAAGTGGAAGTGAAACGCTGCTCAACTGGAAATCCTGCCTTGTCCAATTTCTAGTCAGAATATTTCTTTGCACCTGATATGCAACCCTGTCTCCTAAAAAATACGTTCTCACAAAACTAAACTGAATTCTCAATTACGTTTAGCAAGAAACGTATTTTCTCCCACGTTACGAACGTATCTCAAATACGTTTATTTTCTACATATCTTCTAGAAACATATTTTCATTATTATAAGCAAGACAATAAATGGCAAAGATATGTAGAAAATAAACGTATTTAAGATACGTTCATAAGAAACGTAACGTGGGAGAAAATATGTTTCTAGAAGATATGTAGAAAATAAATGTATTTGAGATAAGTTCATAACAAACATAACGTGGGAGACAATACGTTTCTTGCTAAACGTAATTGAGAATGCAGCTTAGTTCTGTGGGAACGTCATTTTTAGGAGACAGGGTTGTGATATGAGACGTAATAACTGTAGCAGAAACACTGCAGTGAGATATAGGGTCTCGTTTTTAGACCATGCGTCTTATATTGTTAATTCTATAACACATAGGTTTGAGCAAGCTCTCTGATTGGTCAATAGGCGTGTTTGATTCCACGATCAAACAACGATCAAATAGAACGTGCCTAATCACAAAGTATCCAGTGGCCTACACACGCCACTAGCCTACCGAAACTACTTCCATGAGCCTACATTGTGTGGTTTCCATAGCGACGCTTAGCGACACACAGCCGTTACACTGTTATACATTGTCTCTCGTTGGAAATCGGTAGCTACAAAATGTCAGATTTTAAAGTTAATTTTGATTTGTCGGGGGGCCTCAGTATTGATGAATGATTGGACATGGACGCAGACCACAAAACCAACGAAAGATTTGCGGCTGTTTCAACTGACGAGTTGAGTGCGTTGGAAAAAAGGCTATCGTTACCATGGGAACTACTTTCTAGGAACTACATTCTGACGGAGATTAACTCAAGCAGAAAGCGTAGGTTTGGGAGCAAATTAGCCCACATTATGAAATTATTTTTACGATATTGTTGATTACCATGATAGTTTGTGTAATAGAATCGCAATCATAAACTTGAGGCCGTTCTTGAACGTCATTATTGGCACGACAGTACTGCGGCAGGACCGAGGCATACACTGGAGCCTCTCGTGTATGATTGCTTAAGTCAAAGGCTGTTGAAACGTATTTTGAGTTGTATGTCAGATTATCTTTTAAGCTGCTGTGGTCTTTGTAAAAGATGGATCATATTGTTTCAAGACAGTTAAAAAAACACATTTTTATTGGAAAATCACCAATATTTGTGCCATTTGCAGCTTATTTTGTGGCTAACATTTCCTGATTCGGCTCAAATATAGTTAAAAAATATTCTAATTTATCTAAATATCCCATCTTTTTTCAAGAAATCTCACCAAGCTAATGTTCACTTGTTCTTTTGGTAGATTTTCCAACTTATTACCAGCGAAAACACCTTGTTTTATTATTCTATTACTTGATTTTGGAGCTGCATTTGTTCCATTGAAGCCTTTTAGGGAGCTAACACTCGCTGCACTTTCTCAAAGCACTCTGATGCATCTTAAACTGTCACCTGACTGTGTGTTATTCAAATAAATCATCACATCGCTGCAGTTGTAATGTGAATGAGATGTGAATTGTCTACTATACATTATTATTATTATTATTATTATTACCAATGCTTATGCGTGAGGTTTGGCACTCTAATCTCCGGTAGGTTGGTCGAGTGTGAGCTCCTACTGAGTGTGCTAATGAACAATCATCAGCCCCCCCCCCCCCATGCTGTAAAAGGACCGCTGCACATTGTGAAGCTGGATTACTGTGTTGGCCCTTCATTAGTAATTCTACCCTGCTCTCAGCTGGAGTCAACACATTACAGTTTCCACAATCAGGTTTAATGCACTGTATTGAAATGTGCAGAGATGGGAAGTAGTGGAGTACAAATACTTTGTTGCTGTACTTACATGTTGAACACAAATACCTGTACTTTCTACTTCTTACATGTTGAACACCAATACCTGTACTTTCTACTTCTTACATGTTGAACACAAATACCTGTACTTTCTACTTCTTACATGTTGAACTCAAATACCTGTACTTTCTACTTCTTACATGTTGAACTCAAATACCTGTACTTTCTACTTCTTACATGTTGAACTCAAATACCTGTACTTTCTACTTCTTACATGTTGAACACAAATACCTGTACTTTCTACTTCTTACATGTTGAACTCAAATACCTGTACTTTCTACTTCTTACATGTTGAACACAAATACCTGTACTTTCTACTTCTTACATGTTGAACACAAATACCTGTACTTTCTACTTCTTACATGTTGAACTCAAATACCTGTACTTTCTACTTCTTACATGTTGAACTCAAATACCTGTACTTTCTACTTCTTACATGTTGAACCCAAATACCTGTACTTTCTACTTCTTACATGTTGAACTCAAATACCTGTACTTTCTACTTCTTACATGTTGAACACAAATACCTGTACTTTCTACTTCTTACATGTTGAACTCAAATACCTGTACTTTCTACTTCTTACATGTTGAACTCAAATACCTGTACTTTCTACTTCTTACATGTTGAACCCAAATACCTGTACTTTCTACTTCTTACATGTTGAACACAAATACCTGTACTTTCTACTTCTCTCATTTTCCAAACAGGCTGGTTCCTTTAGTCTGAATGTGTGTTTGGTGGCGTGATCATTATTATTTAGAGTCATTGCGTGCCTATTGATTTGAACACGATCCGTGTATCCATCATTTCCTGGTCTTCTCTAAAGAAGAGGGACCAATGAAAACGTTGTCATGTTGCCGTTGGTCACCATGGAAACATTCATTAGCTAACAATGACATTATTGTTCTATTAATATAAAGGGAGGTCAGGTACTCTTTAAAACAGCTGCTAGTTATGGGTACTTTTTACTGAAGTACATTTCAAAGCCTCTTCACTTTTTCTTGAGTAAAGAAGTTTAGTCAGTACTTCTACTTGCAGAGTATTTTTAAACATGAGTATCTGTACTTCTACTTGAGTAAAGGATGTGTGTACTTTTGCCAAATACTGGAAATGTGAGGGTACGTGCGCATCTCGATGAACCCAAACCTGCAGGATGAGGCAGAGATCCAGACTACTTTAGGTCCTTCCTCCCCTGAAGCACCCCCAGCTGCCCTTCCTTTAGGCCCCATCCTGTGTGGCTCAGTAGTGGGGTAGCAGATGGTGGTTACAGAGGGGGCGGGGGAGAGCATGTACTCCTGTCCCCCCTGCATGAGCCTGGGGGGGGGTCTGCAGCAGCGGCAGAATGTGACCCTCTCTCTCTGCAGCGCTGCCCTGAGGCCTGAGCACGGCCAGCCACGCAGAAGACAAGGCCAAAGCCATTCTCGTCTGATAAAAGCTTTCACACTCACATGCACGCAAACCCCACACACACACACTGCAAAAAAAAAAAAGGGTTGATTCGTAACCATTTCCCCCCATCGAGGATCCATTAAGTGTCCGGTGCATGCATGTCGTTCTACGTTTACATTAACTGACAGCAGGATGAATGATTTATTTCGCTAGGCTTTTCAATTGTCAGAGATGGATGGCATCAATAGGGGTTCTGTCCCTGCTGAGGAATCAGGCGATTTGCCACTTTAAACAACTCTAACGTGATGCTGTCGTTCAAGCATCCTCAGAGAAGGACTCCGGGGAACTCCTGTGTTATGAAACTGGAGGAAAGTGAATGAGGAACAGGTGAGAGGAGAGGAGGGAGATGGTTAAGGACGCATATATACGCTGCAATATGCTTCTGCCTCCTTAACCATCTCCCTCCTATATATATACCCCCTATATATATACCCTAAAGCCCCGCGCTGCTACCCTTCAGTCGCTTTGATATCTTTATGCAAATATGAGCCGGCTGATTTGGGAGTATGGAGAGGATTAATCGCTCTCTCTGTGGACTCGGTGGAGCAGAGGATTGTGGGTCAGAAGCTGAGACCCCTGGGCAGCTGCCTATCTGCAGGTATGAAGGGACATGTCTAACACCTGGAGACATCTGTGTATCTTTACCAATCCAGTCAAATATTCATTAATAATTAATTCTATAATCTCATAGTCTCACAGATATCCGTGCGTGCATAAATGTCCCGTCTGCAATTAGCGGATTAATTAGCCTGGAAGCATTATATGCATTTGAATAAGCAACCATTTAGCATTGCAAAAATAACACACAATGGTAAACAATTTAAGAGGAGATAACATACCAATTAATTTAAAGGATGCAAATGGCACATCACTCGAGGAATAATGTGATTTGATTTTGCAGGTTTTGATTGAATCTTATTCCACAGTCGCACATCAGACACATTATTGCAGAGGGAGTGAGTGCTGGGAAACACAATGGGCTGAGCTTGTGTTTTCCTGCAGGCGTGCTGCATGCTCTCGTGTCAGCCGCTCACAGCCGGCAATGACCAAATCCATCATGACATGTGGACAACAAAGAGCTACAAGAATGCCTGCCTTAGTGCACGCACACACACACACACACACACACACACACACACACACACACACACACACACACACACACACACACACACACACACACACACACACACACACACACACACACACACACACACACACACACACACACACACACACACACACACACACACACACACACACACACACACACACACACACACACACACACACACACACACACACTTCTCCCACTATCTCCCCAGAACACAAGCCTATCCCCATGCACAGGGAGCATTACATGTCACAGAACAGTGAAATCTTTAAGCACCGTATCAAAAAAAAACTGTGAATTAACTCGACATCAAATACAGTGGTTGACGGCGCCAGAGCGAGGACTTCTTCCAGATAAAGCTGAACATTGGGAGAGTCCAGTCGTCAGTATGTTCCAGGCAATTCTTTAAATGAGCACCAGATTAGGGAGTGCACGGTGATTAAGCCCATTTGAAGTACTGAGGGTCCGTCTGGGCATTGGCAAGAGCCACACTTTAATTAATCTGGTAATGGAGGAGAAAAATAAGCACTCTTACGCACATATCAGCATTTTGCTGAACAGGAGGAAGTGGAGGAGATGGAGAGTGTGTGAGGGGGGGGGGAGCATGTTGCCTTTAAATTAGCACTGCCTGATGAATGCACCATTTTATCTATGTTATCACGGAAAGAAAGGAAATTGTAGGTTTGCCTTCATCACTCCCTGCTCTTGTCCGGAAGTGTTCTCCAGAAACGAGACGTGTGAGAGGATTTCTGATTTCAGGGTTACTTTAATAATATACTCTAGTTACCTGTCAAAAATACTCCTTTAAGTCAGTTCCAGTTTGACGCAGTGACACTTAGTGACAGATCTCTAGTTGAGCCATGTGTTTTATAGGGGCTGACATAAAAGCTGTGTGTGTAAGTATGCACCGCAGCAGGCAGCGACAAAAGTAAGATTTAGTCACACGGTGCTTGATGAATAATTGAACCCTGGGAAAGAGCCCTGGAAGAGGGTTGAGAGAGTTAAATAGAGCTGAGCATGGTGGTCTGCAGGAAGGCTTCTCACTCAGGACAGTCCCAGGAGTGGACTTCTTCTTCTCCTAATTAGGCTTACGCCCCTTTAACATTTAATAAGAACCGGCCGGATCTTCAGCTGAATACTTAATCCAAGTCGATACTGAGGGATTTCACAAAGATTACTAGGATTATGAGACAAAAGACTGTCCCTGCAGTTTCAAATTCCCCCTAAAATATTGTACTAACTCCAGCGCATAGCCTACACAGGAAACAAGACATGTTGTGCTTTGTTCAACTATAGGAGCTTATTTTTCAGAACAGATGCATGCGGATCTGTGCCAGCGCCTGTCATTCTAATACACGGATGGTTTAATAAGCAGTAAATGAGAAATCTTCTGCAAGCCTCTCCTGACAAGCCCTGATCACATATGGGGAGGTCAGTGGACCATCTGCCGACTGACTGTTAACTCGGAAAGCTCTCACACCTGAACATCAGCAAACTGGAAGCATTAGGATAAATCCACAAAGAAATGTGGCAACTATAAACCTCAATCGACTAATAGAGATAAATAACCCTTTTTAAATCTGCTTGAAGTTGCCCCTAGATGTGTGTGGCTGTATTTTTAATGCAGGTTGTCGTTTCCTCAGTTTACATTAAGACGTGTCGCTGTCTGTCTGTTTACCCCCCCATTGGACACGGAGCCCTTGTCGACTTTGCTCCAAACCAACTTCACGGCATGAAAAACAGATAATGCTAGCGTGGCCTACTTATTCCCCCCAGCCTTTCCCTGTGTGTGTAATAAGTAGTGATGGCATGTCCTCTTAAGGGAATGTAACTCTGAATGTGAGGCCCTCTGGAGGGTCAGTGTGAGGGGGGGGGGGGGGGGGACTTGGCTCTCATCAGAGGAGCTTATAATGCCAACAGATTCAGAGTGATAATTAGAAAAAGGTGATATAATATTCATAGGAGGTTATGCCTTTAAAGAGGACATGTTGAGCTCACTTTCATATCAGTATTCAAACACACTTTAAAGAGTCCTCTCCTGCTGATGTTCAGGTGTATATCAGTATGTAGTGTCTCTACTTTAAAGAGTCCTCTCCTGCTGATGTTCAGGTGTATATCAGTATGTAGTGTCTCTACTTTAAAGAGTCCTCTCCTGCTGATGTTCAGGTGTATATCAGTATGTAGTGTCTCTACTTTAAAGAGTCCTCTCCTGCTGATGTTCAGGTGTATATCAGTATGTAGTCTCTCTACTTTAAAGAGTCCTCTCCTGCTGATGTTCAGGTGTATATCAGTATGTAGTGTCTCTACTTTAAAGAGTCCTCTCCTGCTGATGTTCAGGTGTATGTCAGTATGCAGTGTCTCTACTTTAAAGAGTCCTCTCCTGCTGATGTTCAGGTGTATATCAGTATGTAGTGTCTCTACTTTAAAGAGTCCTCTCCTGCTGATGTTCAGGTGTATATCAGTATGTAGTGTCTCTACTTTAAAGAGTCCTCTCCTGCTGATGTTCAGGTGTATATCAGTATGTAGTGTCTCTACTTTAAAGAGTCCTCTCCTGCTGATGTTCAGGTGTATATCAGTATGTAGTGTCTCTACTTTAAAGAGTCCTCTCCTGCTGATGTTCAGGTGTATATCAGTATGTAGTGTCTCTACTTTAAAGAGTCCTCTCCTGCTGATGTTCAGGTGTATATCAGTATGTAGTGTCTCTACTTTAAAGAGTCCTCTCCTGCTGATGTTCAGGTGTATATCAGTATGTAGTGTCTCTACTGATGTTAACCTTTGCACACCATTAACATGCACAAAAACCTATATAAGACACTTCATGAAAGTGAAAACCACCCAGGCGTAATAGGGCCTCTTTTCTTTAAATTGTTTATTATTAAATCCTGGATCGGATTTCGAGGCGTAGTCGTGGGGGAGGGGGTCTGCAGTTCGGTGGACTAAGGATTGCACCACTGCTTTTTGCAGAATGTGGTTCTGATGGCTTCATCGGTATACGACCTTCAGCACTCACTGGATCGGTTCGCAACCGAGTGTGAAGCGGCTGGGATGAGGATCAGCACCTCCAAATCTGAGGCCATGGTTCTCAGCAGGAAACCGATGGACTGTTCACTCCAAGTAGGGAATGAGTCCTTACCCCAAGTGAAGGAGTTCAAGTATCTCGGGGTCTTGTTCTCGAGTCAGGGAACAATGGAGCGTGAGATGGGTCGGAGAATCGGAGCAGCGGGAGCGGTACTGCAGTCTCTTTACCGCACCGTTGTGACGAAAAGGGAGCTGAGCCAGAAGGCAAAGCTCTCTGTCTACCGGGCCATTTCCCTTCCTACCCTCACCTATGGTCATGAAGGATGGGTCATGACCGAAAGAACGAGATCGCGGGTACAAGCGGTCGAGATGGATTTTCTCCGCAGGCTGGCTGGTGTCTCCCTTAGGGATAAGGTGAGAAGTTCAGTTATCCGGGAGGGACTCAGAGTTGAGCCGCTCCTCCTTCGCGTCGAAAGCAGCCAGTTGAGGTGGTTCAGGCACCTAGTTAGGATGCCACCTGGGCGCCTCCCTAGGGAGGTGTTCCAGGCACGTCCAGCTGGGAGGAGACCAAGGGGTAGACCTAGAACCAGGTGGAGGGATTATATCTCTTCTCTGGCCTGGGAGCGCCTTGGGACCCCCCAGTCAGAGCTGGTTGATGAGGCCAGGGAAAAGAAAGTTTGGGGCTCTCTGCTGGAACTGTTACCTCCGCGACCCGACCACGGATAAGCGGGAGAAGATGGATGGATGGATGGATTATTCACCTGTCAGCTTAAACAATAGAAAGTACGTCTGAGCTTCTTAATGGGTCACCTCAGTAAGTGACCTATGCTAAATCAATCAAATGGCTCTGGATTAGGTCTAGTGACCCACGCTGCCTAAGCCAGTTACATAAACTCACAACACAAGAGTAAAACACCAACACATCCTCACTCGCTGCTCTGGATGACATTTCTGTTTCTATGTCATAGCGTATGACCTGAATCATTAGCAGATGTCTGATCTTCAGAGCTGGGAAGTAGTAGAGTACAAATACTTCGTTACTGTACTTAAGTACATTTTTCTGGTATCAGTACTTTACTCCACTACTTATTTTTCAGATGACTTTTACTTTCTACTTCTTACATGTTGACCACAAATACCTGTACTTTCTACTTCTTACATGTTGAACTCAAATACATGTACTTTCTACTTCTCACATGTTGAACTCAAATACCTGTACTTTCTACTTCTCACATGTTGAACCCAAATACCTGTACTTTCTACTTCTTACATGTTGAACACAAATACATGTACTTTCTACTTCTTACATGTTGAACACAAATACATGTACTTTCTACTTCTTACATGTTGAACTCAAATACCTGTACTTTCTACTTCTTACATGTTGAACTCAAATACCTATACTTTCTACTTCTTACATGTTGAACTCAAATACCTGTACTTTCTACTTCTTACATGTTGAACACAAATACCTATACTTTCTACTTCTTACATGTTGAACTCAAATACCTATACTTTCTACTTCTTACATGTTGAACTCAAATACCTATACTTTCTACTTCTTACATGTTGAACACAAATACCTGTACTTTCTACTTCTTACATGTTGAACTCAAATACCTATACTTTCTACTTCTTACATGTTGAACTCAAATACCTGTACTTTCTACTTCTTACATGTTGAACACAAATACCTGTACTTTCTACTTCTTACATGTTGAACACAAATACCTGTACTTTCTACTTCTTACATGTTGAACACAAATACCTGTACTTTCTACTTCTTACATGTTGAACTCAAATACCTATACTTTCTACTTCTTACATGTTGAACACAAATACCTGTACTTTCTACTTCTTACATGTTGAACACAAATACCTGTACTTTCTACTTCTTACATGTTGAACACAAATACCTGTACTTTCTACTTCTCTCATTTTCCAAACAGGCTGGTTCCTTTAGTCTGAATGTGTGTTTGGTGGCGTGATCATTATTATTTAGAGTCATTGCGTGCCTATTGATTTGAACACGATCCATGTATCCATCATTTCCTGGTCTTCTCTAAAGAAGAGGGACCAATGGAAACGTTGTCATGTTGCCGTTGTTCAGCATGGAAACATTCATTAGCTAACAAGGACATTATTGTTCTATTAATATAAAGGGAGGTCAGGTACTCTTTAAAACAGCTGCTAGTTATGGGTACTTTTTACTGAAGTACATTTCAAAGCCTCTTTACTTTGACTTGAGTAAAGAAGTTTAGTCAGTACTTCTACTTTCACCAGAGTATTTTTAAACACGAGTATCTGTACTTCTACTTGAGTAAAGGATGTGTGTACTTTTGCCATCTCTGCTGATCTTCCTGAGGAGATGTGTTTGCATTCAGCCGCTCTGGGTGCTTTCCTCTCCTGCTGAGAGCATCTTAATTTGAGATGTGGAGCTCATTCAGCAGGTGAATGTCGGTGTAATCAGGCAGCCATATGTCCTCATATCCCCTGGCTGATTAGGGTCCCCCCCCCCCCACTCCCTCGCTGATTGCTGTATGGATTGATAAATCATACCCCGGTGAAAATGCTAATGATATGGTAATGCTGTTCTAAGCTGCTGTCCGGACAGATAAAGGCTTACAGCTTGTCCGACCCTCACACAGAGAAAATGAAACGCATTTCTGAGTAAACCCATTTCCTGTTTCTATTTTTACTTTCCTGTTGTGCTACCACATGTCCCATCTGTGTCAATAGGCTAGTCACTCACAACTCACTATGTCCACATAATGAGAAAAGACCTACCAGGAAAGATTAGAGGCAAACTCAGTGGACTTTTTTAAACAGCTGAAAACATTTTTTATATTTTTAGGGATTAGCTTTTAATAAGCAACATCCCGTGGTGTTTCAATATGTCTTTTAATCTTTATTATTCCTGTAATATTTGTATTGATTTTATTCATTATATTTTATTATTTCCTTATTTTTGATTGTATTACTTTGTTATTTTATTCATATTTGGGGATAAATATACATATATAAAATAAAATAATGACATTTTCTTCTGCTTATTTTGTGTTGTGTGTCATCTTTTTTATGCACCCTGTGTATACGCATAAAGCTTTATTATTAAAAACACAATTTAATCCCAGACACATTAAAAGGAGCGGCCTTGTTCTAATACCCCTCACACAAACATACATATAGCTTTAAAATATGCCTTATGTTACAAATGTACCTCCCCTGCTGTGTGACCAGGCTTGAGTTTGGGTCGTGACCCCTTACCTTGTTATCGTGTGATCTCATCTCGCAGTAAGCGAATAAACAGCAGCGGCGCCTTAATGCAGATAAAGCCGCAGTGGAACCAGCAAGAGTTCATCCCATTGCAGCAGCTGATGAACATCTGTTCTGCATTAGTGGTTCCTGCTCTGTGGTCTGTGGGTGCAGAGATGGTACGATCCTCAGGTGCAGCATGCTTCTGTTGGGGATAAGATAAGATAACCTTTATTAATCGCCGTGGGGAAATACAGTAGTTTAACAGCAACAGGGTGAGATTGAAAAACAGGACAGCGCAGATTCACACAGATGAATACAATCAAAGATACAAATGAAAAATAATAAATAAGTAAGCATAAAATAAGAAATTAATTCAAATGAACATATATACATATTTGGTCATGTGTACATATTATTTACAGGTAGAAACAGAGAGGGAACGAGAACACATGTATTAGTCATATATGAAAAAGCAATAGGCCTACATGAAAGGTTTCAGATTATTATCTTAGAGAAGCCCTTTTATGCTTTTGGGGTTTTCCCTTTCCTCTGAGTGGGGGTCGCGAGATGATTACAAAAGAAAAATGAAAAAAAAAAGAAAAAAAAAATTGCTTAATTTTTATTATAATTTTTTTATTTTTTATTATTATTAATAATAACGTTTGCATAGACATTTTCAGGGGCGGATTAGCCATCTGTATAATTTCCCCGCAACGAGGCTCCCCCTTTGACAATCCACTAGCGCAGTGTTTCTCAAACTTTGTCATACCAAGGACCACTTAACCAATAAAAAACACTCATGGAAGCTGTAGCGTTAACGCTGCACTAGTTAACGCTACATTAGCAAAACAAACGCTTTCTTTTGCAAAAGGTGCGAGGGGCTTCAAACACGTTCCCCTCCACTGGTTTCAACCAAGCACTAAATTCGATGTTTTCCAACCAAATACGGTTTAACTTACACTTCCCCATATTTATTTGTAAGTAGATTCGAAGAGACATGAGTTTCTGACTGCCGCTAGCTGAAGCTTGGTTGCTAGGTTACTACCTGGGTGTTCTCCGATAAGGAGCCGGGGGAAACAAGGTTAGTGATTGCTGGTTCCATGTTGATTTATTTCAATACAAATCGTTGGGGGGAACTGAAAGGCTCTTACCGTAGTGGTTACTTTGCAGCCCGGACATTTTCCCCAAAACACATTTTAGACGCGATCGCAACACAGAAGTACCTTTCAAATCCGATCATTTTTAAGACCTTCTAAATCATATTTAAGACCTTTCTTATTTGTTTGGTCATATTTAAGACCTTTTTAAGGCCTTAAATTCAGATTATCAAATTTAAGACTTTTTAAGACCCCGCGGGAACCCTGGCGGGCTGAAAAGTTTGGGAACCCCTGCTCTAGTGTGTTATAGTAGTGTGCATGTAAATGGTCTGCAAAGGCTAAAATCCTGGGGTTCCCTCCAGAGTTTCTCTCCCACACACTCCCCCCCCTGCCTGAGGGCGATAGATATTGTCATCTGCAGCTTTAAAAGGCCAAAAAAGTAAAATTCAGTCTCACATTTTCAGACAGGAGTGCCCCAGAAAGCTCAGTGGATTTTGTGGTGAGATTGTTTTTGTTGATTACTTTTGGTGTCATGAATCAAAGTACTTTGTGTGTGTGTGTCCAGGGGTGTAGGCGCACATTCCTGTGTGTTTGTGTGATTCACACATTCCTCAGGCTTAAGGAGAGGTCGTGATGAGCACATTTCCTCCAGTCGTGTTGCACCTCCGTGTTTACATACCAGACGAGCTCCAGGGAGACGCAGCGACACAATGCGCAGCCGGCTGTCTGTACATCCCAGCGTGACTCTCACATCACCACTCATCAACAAGTTCCCAGAAAAGAGAGGCTGACACTCTGAATAAGCACACGGTTACAGAGATAAAGTATGAGCAGAGCCGGCCAGCCAACCAATCAGAGCAGACTGGGCTCTGGTCTCAGACAGAGGGTGAAAAGAGGTGATGCAGCACAGACAGTATGAGAGAGATAAAGAGTTTTGGACATTAAAGCATGGAGACATGTAGAGACACTACATACTGATATACACCTGAACATCAGCAGGAGAGGACTCTTTAAAGTAGAGACACTACATACTGATATACACCTGAACATCAGCAGGAGAGGATTCTTTAAAGTAGAGACACTACATACTGATATACACCTGAACATCAGCAGGAGAGGACTCTTTAAAGTAGAGACACTACATACTGATATACACCTGAACATCAGCAGGAGAGGACTCTTTAAAGTAGAGACAATACATACTGATATACACCTGAACATCAGCAGGAGAGGACTCTTTAAAGTAGAGATACTACATACTGATATATACCTGAACATCAGCAGGAGAGGACTCTTTAAAGTAGAGACACTACACACTGATATACACCTGAACATCAGCAGGAGAGGACTCTTTAAAGTAGAGACACTACATACTGATATACACCTGAATATCAGCAGGAGAGGACTCTTTAAAGTAGAGACACTACATACTGATATACACCTGAACATCACCAGGAGAGGACTCTTTAAAGTAGAGACACTACATACTGATATACACCTGAACATCAGCAGGAGAGGACTCTTTAAAGTAGAGACACTACATACTGATATACACCTGAACATCAGCAGGAGAGGACTCTTTAAAGTAGAGACACTACATACTGATATACACCTGAACATCAGCAGGAGAGGACTCTTTAAAGTAGAGACACTACACACTGATATACACCTGAACATCAGCAGGAGAGGACTCTTTAAAGTAGAGACACTACATACTGATATACACCTGAACATCAGCAGGAGAGGACTCTTTAAAGTAGAGACACTACACACTGATATACACCTGAACATCAGCAGGAGAGGACTCTTTAAAGTAGAGACACTAAATACTGATATACACCTGAACATCAGCAGGAGAGGACTCTTTAAAGTAGAGACACTACATACTGATATACACCTGAACATCAGCAGGAGAGGACTCTTTAAAGTAGAGACACTACATACTGATATACACCTGAACATCAGCAGGAGAGGACTCTTTAAAGTAGAGACACTACATACTGATATACACCTGAACATCAGCAGGAGAGAACTCTTTAAAGTAGAGACACTACATACTGATATACACCTGAACATCAGCAGGAGAGGACTCTTTAATGTTTATTTTCTATATTCTATAATGTATGTGCAATGCCTTGTTTATGCCGCTGTGACAAAACCATTTCCCAAATTGAGATCAATAAAGTCAATCTAATCTAATAATGTAAATAGTTGTTTTAAAGCTCCATGATTAACAGCAGTTTCATTTCCAGCATTAAGGTCTCTAAATCTAATAGAAGCCATCCCTAATCAATTACCCAGCCTCTCTCCATCGTGATCGGGGTTATTGAAAAAGAGGAATGGCCCTTATTTGAAGAGGGCAACCTTTTCCCCGGAGCCTGACCCCTGACCCCTGACCCCTGTCTGTGATCAGCTAATTGGACGTAGCGAGTTGTAGGAGCCGAAAAGCTCCTTCAGAGGAGGCGAGGACAAGCCTGCTGGGAAACCTGAGGGGGAGAAGGACTGAATAATGTCTTTGTGTGGAGAGAGGGGTCTGAGAGGTGGAAGAAGTACTCAGATCTTGCAGTAAAAGTAGAAGTACCAGAGTGTAGGAATACTCTGTTACAAGCAGAGATGGCAAAAGTACACACATCCTTTACTCAAGTAGAAGTACAGAGGCTTTGAAATGTACTTCAGTAAAAAGTACCCATAACTAGCAGCTGTTTTAAAGAGTACCTGACCTCCCTTTATATTAATAGAACAATAATGTCATTGTTAGCTAATGAATGTTTTCATGCTGAACAACGGCAACATGACAACGTTTTCATTGGTCCCTCTTCTTTAGAGAAGACCAGGAAATGATGGATACACGGATCGTGTTCAAATCAATAGGCACGCAATGACTCTAAATAATAATGATCACGCCACCAAACACACATTCAGACTAAAGGAACCAGCCTGTTTGGAAAATGAGAGAAGTAGAAAGTTCAGGTATTTGAGTTCAACATGTAAGAAGTAGAAAGTACAGGTATTTGTGTTCAACATGTAAGAAGTAGAAAGTACAGGTATTTGTGTTCAACATGTAAGAAGTAGAAAGTTCAGGTATTTGAGTTCAACATGTAAGAAGTAGAAAGTACAGGTATTTGTGTTCAACATGTAAGAAGTAGAAAGTTCAGGTATTTGAGTTCAACATGTAAGAAGTAGAAAGTACAGGTATTTTTGTTCAACATGTAAGAAGTAGAAAGTACAGGTATTTGAGTTCAACATGTAAGAAGTAGAAAGTACAGGTATTTGAGTTCAACATGTAAGAAGTAGAAAGTACAGGTATTTGTGTTCAACATGTAAGAAGTAGAAAGTACAGGTATTTGAGTTCAACATGTAAGAAGTAGAAAGTACAGGTATTTGTGTTCAACATGTAAGAAGTAAAAGTACAAAG